>NW_028291679.1:0-300000 GCF_059453375.1 Lepisosteus platostomus
GTCTGTGTCTTCCCTGCATTGGACTACCATCCAGTCCCAGGTATCTCCTGCTTATTACTTTCTGAGGCTCTGGCTCCCCCGTGCCCCGCGACCCCCTGACCCCCTGACCCTGAATTGGATGAAGCGGTTAGAAAATGGGTGGTTTCTGTTATGCTCTGGTCATGCTCTGCCATAGCAACAACTTGTAAAAAATGCAGATGCTAGGATTTAACTCAAAGAAGGAGCTCAGAGCACTGTGTTGGCATCACTGTACAGGTGTCCGGTTTGTTTTAGAACATGTGCTAAAATCTTATTTACTAACTTCTAGACTTTTTACCCCCCATATCAGTCTGCAGGTGCACGGTGGTCTGTGGACACCCTCCTTGCTCTGTCGTAAAAGAGGAAATAAAAAGCAACTGGTTTTGACTTTAATGCACTGAGACTGTGGAACTCACAGAACTCTCTTGTCAGAAAGGCAGCTTCTAACAGCTTTTAAGTGAAGACTAAGAACACTTTTCTATTTTATTAAAATAGATTATATATGTTTTGTTTAAATATATGTTATAAATGTTAAAACGACAGCTCGTATAAGCTTGTATTTTTACCTTTCGATCATTTTTATAATTGCTTTGAGTTGCTTTTACCATGATAAACAGTACAAAATATGAGGTGTTGAACTTGTCTAAAGTTTTAAAGCGCTTTATGACGTAAAGTGTGATGACAGTCCTTGGCGGTCTATGTAACAATTCTTCTTGAAGTAGGTCATCGGGCCAACAGTATACAAACATTACAGCTCAAGTGCTTTTGTATCTGAACGCTTTTAGGTAAGTTATTTAGCAGCTGCGGTATTAATAATGATTTTAATGGCAAATTCAATTGCAGGTAAAATAAAAATGGCGGATAACTTTCTTTCTAGCTTCGTGAAGCGGTCGCGCTAAATTATACATATATACCATAATAAGAAACATAATATGTACAGTAGAATTTTTCACTTTAAGCTGGCATTATCCAGAACCGGGTCAGGGCCCGGACCCGGACCGTGCAGTGTGGTCCGCCGGCCTTCTAAAGATGTTTAGGAGATCGAGGCGCCCTTGGATTTGATTAGAAACTTGCATAATTTCTTAACTTGACCCCATTATCTTAAAAAAAACGGCCAGGCCAAGACCAAAGCATGAAGGCTGCGAGGATCGGGGGACTCTCATTTTTGGTCACAGCGTACAGTAGTAGATCAGTAACCTCTGTTTATCGTGATAACCTTTAATTATTTTCCAGTACTTTTTTAAATGATAAAACACATTGTCTCGCCAGTTTTGCTAAAGATACGGTTTTAGTGTTTACGCATAAATTTGTAAGCCGTAGGTTTAAATCTCGTGGTCTTATTTTCTGCATTTTCATCGTAAGGGAAGGCGCTCGTTTGCGATTTACGCGCTGAATATTGTAAGCAGAGGAGCCTTAAGGCACAGCCTCGCCTTAACACCATCGTTTGCATTGTCATTGTCATCCAGAAAAGCAGTCGTAAGAAAATGAATCTGTGGCGGCTCCGAACATTAAAAAAACTATATCTAGACTGCAAATACATCCCAATCTTACTATCAACAGGTTTTAAGACCCCTCTCCTTTCCACCGGTATACAAGCTGAGAGAAATATTGGAAATCCCATCTGAAGTAGCCCTCGTCTCACCTTCGGAGCTGTGAGCGATGGGGATCATAATTAAAAGGGGTACAGTTACTTTGAAAATGTGTATGTGATACTTAAATTTAAATAAAATAAAAAGATAAATTATATAACACAGACTGCTATCTATGTCCATGTGTTTAAGACGTATGAATCGGTTTTAAAACAGGCACACCCCTTTACTTCTCACAAATCCGACTGGAGTCTCAGTCCGTCGTCGCGATGAATTAGGAGCTCAGATGTAGGCTAAGTGATTGCAATTTACTTATTTAAAAGAACCACTTCAAATCAAAAGGGAGACATTTTGTAATGGTAGTTATCGTATTATAGTATACGATAACTGTATACGTAGTATACGTAATTGTAGATATACAGTACATAAAGGGTATGAATAGGTGTGAGCTTTTACTGTATATTTAATATTTTATCTGACCCACTTGTAGAAACCGCCTACTCAGATTTATTTAAGTGGTCTGCCACCATAAAGACAGAAAAATATAATGACACCCTGTTACATTAACTGTAAAATAAACGCCGTAACTGCGGCCATATGAAAATTTGGATAAAGATTATACAAACATCCTAAGGAGCTCTATGACATATGAGCGTCGTAATAATGGTTGGTGACCTGACGTAACAGTGCTCCCTGAATTACGTGATCTGTATATACCCAAATACAGATATATCACATAGGGAGATGCAGTCAAACATTGCATTGCTATCGTCGTGGTGAACTATTTCTCCGCTGTTTAAAACTTGTTTGGTAAGTGTCATCAAATATGCTTGTCAATTTGTAGCGAAATCGATATACTGTATCATAATCCTTCAGCTATCTATAATGTAGTGAAACGGCTAATTAATATTGATAAATTCCCTTATTCACAGTGACTTTTGCTCAAACCCCTGTTGCATAATGGGTTAATTTTATATAAAAAAACATTTATATCATAGATATAATACAAGCTTTGAAATGAAATAGCACATTTCCAGGTTTCAGTTAAACATTTTTAAAAAAGCTCATGACTTTAAGCATTCTGAACATTGAGAATGTTATTTGGGAAACAAATGTTTATTATAATGTTTATGTTTAGGATCTGTCTCCTACTGAGTCAGCATGCAGCATTCAACACCATTAGGTTTAATATTAAAAAGTTGTGTATTTCCTGAATTGTTTTTTTTTATTCTTTTCTATTAGACCATACTAGACTGTGCAGGATATCATTTATTTGCCATTTTTGCCTTTTCCAGATACCTGGGAAACAAAGCTCATATCTCATTTGCCAATGGAGCCCAGTCCTAAGCCTGGTGCTCTGTCCCCCTCCCCGAAGGACACAGACTCGAATCGACCCGCGCCCTTAAGGCAACAGGATCTGATCTCCACGTACTGCCCGCCTCCCAAGATACAGCTTCTGAAGGACACCTTCCAAGAGAAACTGATGCAGGAAAAGGAGAAAAAAATGATCGCCATATACAATCGACGGCAGGAGGCGGCTCTACAGAAGATGAGAAAATCTTTCCAATATGTCAAATACGCTGCGGAGAAGAAGATGGGGAACAGCTATCGCTTCCAAACCCAACAGGGCCCCGAGAAGAACATTGTGGGGTATGATCGGTCTTACCCCCTGAAGCCTATGGGTAACAGGAAAGTCTCCGGCCCTGGTGAGGTTCGGGCTGTGGACCGCCCGGACGCACAGAGTGATTCCTTGTTTGCCCCCACCCCGCCTCAGGATGGTCATGAGAGGCCCTGCGAGAGGCCGGGCAGGAGGGGCTCAAGAGTACGCAAACCTAAGGACAGGACTGTCCTCCCCATGGTGGCGACCCCTCCAGGGCAATGCCCTTCTCATGCCAATGGGAAGGAGCACTTTCAGTTGCAAGAGGAGCTACGAAAAGTGGCCGAGGCAGAGGCCGCGCTGAAGGAGGAGCATCGCCGGAGGGAGGCCAGCCTGCAGGATGAGATGCGCCGGAAGGAGGCCATGATGAAGGACGAGATTCGCCAGAAGGAAGCCATGATTCAGGCGAAGCTCTTTAGAGCTCAGGAGGAGCTGAGGATGGTTCAGAGAGAGATGGAAGACTCCAGAGAGGTGGCCGGAAGGGAAAATAGAGGACTCCTGACCCGAAGGAAGACACTCCAGGCGAGGCAGAGCGAGCTTCGCCCCAGAGGACCGTGGGCCAACCACTGCTCTAAGGCCGTGCCTCTTCTGACCTGCAGAATGGAGAAGCAAAAAGCCTTCACTCCAAAGAAAGCCCTTCCTTTCAAAGGAGACAACCTTGATTATGGTTCTCCAATGGAAGACGGAGCACTTTCCCTCTGCGCTTTCCCATCAGGAGAGACGTCAAGTGAGCCCTTGCAGCCGTGGGCTAGAAGACGTTCCCTGTGGAAGGAGAAAGTACCTCAAGAAAGCAAGGCTCCCTGAAAGTGACGTGTCAGCGGCACAGGCCGCGCAGGCCCACTTCAGAAATAACACCGCATGTCTGGATGAACAAACTCTGTCAGAGGAAAACAGATATTTGTCCCCTACAAGTCTGATGTGCCCTACCGCTGAGCAATTTCCATATGAGAATAGCCAGAGTGGAAACCCTCAGCTGGTGCCCTGTGAACTGTGTCACAGGAAGTTTGCTGTAGAGAGGTTGGAGAAACACAGCAAGATCTGCAAGAAGCTTCAGAATTCAAAGAGGAAGGTTTTTGACTCTTTCAAGCACAGGGCCAAGGGAACAGAACTGGAGACATACATCCATAAGAAGAAGGTTAGACCGCCAATCGTGGTAAGGGCTATCCTTAAACTCTTTCCAAGCTTCCCTTTTTTTCTCCTAGAGTCAGACTCAGCTTATAAATCAATGTAAACAATAAATAAGTGTTTTATGAAGTACTCTTCTGAAAAACTGCCGCAAAGGCACATTTGCCAGACAGAATAAATGGGTCTTAGTGACCTCTGAATTCTGTTGTAAAAATCTACATGAGATATCAAGCAAATAGCACTCACGGGAAACAAAACCATAACTAAATTGTACTCTCTACCCAATGACATGAAAGGTAGGCCCAGAAAGCTACGTTATTACTGTATTGATATTTTCTTGCCTTGTGAATGGTTTGCGACCAGACTGTGTACGCAGTGCTAGTCTGGACTTTTTCTGGAAGCTGTTTCATTGGTTTCATTTCCTGTTCCCAGCTGAGAAAGAACAACTGGAGGCAGAAGCACGAGGATTTCATTCGGAGCATCAAATAGGCCAGGGAGGTGCAGCAGGTGATCACGCAAGGAGGGAAGGTTGTGAACCTGCCCCAGCCCCCCGCGAATCCAAACCCCGACTACGTGCCCTGCCCTCACTGCGGCCGGCGCTTTGCCCCCAGGCCGGCACAGAGGCACATCCCCAAGTGTCAGCACATCAGGAGCCGCCCTCCTCCTCCTCCTCACAGATGAAAACTGATGTGAAGAAGAGTAAAAGAGTCATGATCTTGGCTCACGACTCATGTCCTGCTTTTTCTTTTTAGAAATATATTTAGCACAGTTCATCCGTATGATGATAAAAAAAATGTTACCTTGTTTTAATAAAATGATTTTTTTTTGGTGGACTGGTGTTTGCGTAACTGTGGTTATTTCAGTTTTTTTCCCTTGCGAAAATGTGTGTCGACCGTGAAAATAAATTTCAAGCTGTTCTTATCATTCATACACCTTGACCTCCTAAAAATAATTGTTCAACCTAGAACGTACAATTAGCAGGCAATAGAACAGGTCACATTGGCCTTGGAACCATCAAAAAGTAGTATTCACACATTCTCTGCATCAATTTTCCTTTAAAACAACTGAAAAAGCAAGGTAAAGTGTGATTGATTTTTTTAATTAAAGTTATTTGATTTAATTTATTTAATTTTCATAATATTTGAAATATGTTGGGATTAATGTGACTCAATATTATCTGCAGCTCTTACACTCCAGGCACCTGATAAAGTGGAACGCAGTGTCTTTGCCTTACATGGCGCTCAGCTCTTCCTCAATCCCAGCAGAAGCACCAGCAGAAGCAGCAGCCTCCGGGTCCTGCCTCATGCACAGCTTAAAATGCAACACCAAGTAATACAACAAACAACAGGGAAAACCATTCACGATCAGACACATCCGTTGATTGCTGGCTCTCAGTAAAGGGACATTGCATCATTACATCACAAAATAGACTACATTTCAAGGTTAAAGAATTACCATGTTCTGCGATTCAGAACGAGGCAGCAAAACTTCCTATAATCTGTTGTGGCCCTATGACATTGTAAAGGAGCAGGCTTGTGAATACATCTCGTTTAATCCAATGGAAATATAACTCTCAACTTTTTTACGTTTTTGCCAATAAATAATACTACATTGTTAACTCTGCATAAAGAACCTTGGAATGGAACGTTTTTTGCAGTGAAATGTTTGCTGCATAACCTATACCCTTTCTCTCCTACATCACATTGCATTAGTCATTACAGTGATTAGTGAGCAGGAAGGGCTGCATCACATCGCAATTTGTGTGGAACTTGAATGCGAATTTGTTACAACATGGCGTAACTTACAGTCCTTTCACAAAATTCATGATTTTGTGCTCAATTTTGAGTTTGTAAAGTTTTTCTAAAATGTCAATGATTTTATTTTGTGACTGAAATTAAATAATTTTGTGTCTGCAAAATTGGGACTGTAGTTCCACCTTAACCTACTAGTACTGTATGTCTTTGGACTGTGGGAAGAAACTGGAGCACCTGGAAGAAATCCACACAAATGAAGGGAGAACATACAATTCCATCCAGACTGCACCCCAGGAATTGAACCCAGGACCCCAGCTCTGTGAACCACAGTGCCAGCTCATTGCTATAGTCACTATAGTTAATGTCAAAACTCATTTGCAAATGAGCAGCCTGGGATCCAAAAGGATCAAGACAAGGATCCAAACAAAGCACTATCCCAAAGCTTGGCTTTGTACCGTATATAATACAGGGCTTGATGCAGAAGGCAGATAATCAAAGTCCATGCAATAATTGCTAAGGGAAAGTGACTTTGTGTTCTTGGAGGGAAGTCACTCAACATGGAGCTGTGTTAGTGAAATGATTGTTCTGATGTACGGCTGATGTCCAAACACTGAAAACATGATTGTGTATGCAATCGCACTCCTGAGCTCCATTGGGTATGGTTAAAATAACTTTTTATAGTTCATCACATTCAAAGTGTGTGTACTTGATGAAAGTGTAACACGCATTTGGAGGAGTTATTCAGGATTTTCTTTCATTCAACTATTTCAAGACCCATTATTTTCAGATGTTGTAGTATACGTGAATAATGAAAGGCCTTCATATTACACAATGTAGGAATGACTTCGCAGGTGTGAAGAATAAAAGATTAATTCAGCTCTCTTTGGGGAGTTTCACAATGGCCCTCCTTATAGAAATGTGGGTTTGATTAAAGGAGTGAAGAAAAAGCACTGAATAATATTTGCTTCTGTAAACGTAATCATCTCAAAATATGGTTGAAGAAATTGAAGAAGGTTAAACATAATCCAAAACGTATAAGGTAAATTTAAGTACAACCAGAATTCTAGTGTTTATGCAATGCATCTGTGGGTTGATATGAAATATGGCCGTACTTAAACTAAACGAGGTTATCGAGAGCATATTCCGAATACGGCTTTGGCCAGTTGTACTGTGAACTGCGAGGACCGTATCTTATCCTGAACTGGCTGTGCGAATACCGTCCTCTGCTGGCAGAAGGAATAGATTACAACGGCACTGTATTGGCGATTAGTCCTATTGCTAGAATATTGAAACAACAAGGAGTCCGCGGAGTCAAGCAATGCTGAATAAACAAGTACCTGAAATTCAATAGGATTTTGTGTATTGATTACAAATAGGTGTGGAATTCTCATGTACAGTGGTATTCATGGATTCCTTACACAAGCAGCAGTTGTTATGATGCTTTCGTAATCTGAATATAAATCTGTTATCTACTTAAAACTGTAATTATTGAATAGATTAATGTCTTTGAAATGCTTCATTAACTGGGCAGTTTCCATGGTTGGAAATGTTTTTATTTTGATTGCTGATTGCTAGATACTGTATGTTTAATAGGCATGCTGTTAATATTTTCTACAAATAAGACAGTTATGCTGTAGTAAGTTCTATATAAGTTATATAACATAAGTTATATTTTGTTCTGAGGTCAATTTGAATCTCATACTAAATTACTGGTGTCCTTTTATCTGAGAAACACTACCTGATTGATCACCTGATGCCTAGAAATTTGCATGCACAGTAGCCCAGCGTTTAGCATTGCTAGCTCACAGTGCTGAGGCCCTGGGTACACTTCTGGACCTGGGGTGCTATCTGTATGGAGCTTGTATGTTCTCCCCATGTTTGCATGAGTTTGCTTTGGGTGCTTCGGCTTCCTCCCACAGTTCAAAGAACTACTGGTAGGTTAATTGGCTTCTGGGATAATTGGTGAGTGTCTGTGTCTTCCCTGCATTGGACTACCATCCAGTCCCAGGTATCTCCTGCTTATTACTTTCTGAGGCTCTGGCTCCCCCGTGCCCCGCGACCCCCTGACCCCCTGACCCTGAATTGGATGAAGCGGTTAGAAAATGGGTGGTTTCTGTTATGCTCTGGTCATGCTCTGCCATAGCAACAACTTGTAAAAAATGCAGATGCTAGGATTTAACTCAAAGAAGGAGCTCAGATCACTGTGTTGGCATCACTGTACAGGTGTCCGGTGTGTTTTAGAACATATGTTAAAATCTTATTTACTAACTTCTAGACTTTTTACCCCCCATATCAGTCTGCAGGTGCACAGTGGTCTGTGGACACCCTCCTTGCTCTGTCGTAAAACAGGAAATAAAAAGCAACTGGTTTTGACTTTAATGCACTGAGACTGTGGAACTCACAGAACTCTCTTGTCAGAAAGGCAGCTTCTAACAGCTTTTAAGTGAAGACTAAGAACACTTTTCTATTTTATTAAAATAGATTATATATGTTTTGTTTAAATATATGTTATAAATGTTAAAACGACAGCTCGTATAAGCTTGTATTTTTACCTTTCGATCATTTTTAGAATTGCTTTGAGTTGCTTTTACCATGATAAACAGTACAAAATATGAGGTGTTGAACTTGTCTAAAGTTTTAAAGCGCTTTATGACGTAAAGTGTGATGACAGTCCTTGGCGGTCTATGTAACAATTCTTCTTGAAGTAGGTCATCGGGCCAACAGTATACAAACATTACAGCTCAAGTGCTTTTGTATCTGAACGCTTTTAGGTAAGTTATTTAGCAGCTGCGGTATTAATAATGATTTTAATGGCAAATTCAATTGCAGGTAAAATAAAAATGGCGGATAACTTTCATTCTAGCTTCGTGAAGCGGTCGCGCTATATTATACATATATACCATAATAAGAAACATAATATGTAGAGTAGAATTTTTCACTTTAAGCTGGCATTATCCAGAACCGGGTCAGGGAACGGACCCGGACCGTGCAGTGTGGTCCGCCGGCCTTCTAAAGATGTTTAGGAGATCGAGGCGCCCTTGGATTTGATTAGAAACTTGCATAATTTCTTAACTTGACCCCATTATCTTAAAAAAAACGGCCAGGCCAAGACCAAAGCATGAAGGCTGCGAGGATCGGGGGACTCTCATTTTTGGTCACAGCGTACAGTAGTAGATCAGTAACCTCTGTTTATCGTGATAACCTTTAATTATTTTCCAGTACTTTTTTAAATGATAAAACACATTGTCTCGCCAGTTTTGCTAAAGATACGGTTTTAGTGTTTACGCATAAATTTGTAAGCCGTAGGTTTAAATCTCGTGGTCTTATTTTCTGCATTTTCATCGTAAGGGAAGGCGCTCGTTTGCGATTTACGCGCTGAATATTGTAGGCAGAGGAGCCTTAAGGCACAGCCTCGCCTTAACACCATCGTTTGCATTGTCATTGTCATCCAGAAAAGCAGTCGTAAGAAAATGAATCTGTGGCGGCTCCGAACATTAAAAAAACTATATCTAGACTGCAAATACATCCCAATCTTACTATCAACACGTTTTAAGACCCCTCTCCTTTCCACCGGTATACAAGCTAAGAGAGAAATATTGGAAATCCCATCTGAAGTAGCCCTCGTCTCACCTTCGGAGCTGTGAGCGATGGGGATCATAATTAAAAGGGGTCCAGTTACTTTGAAAATGTGTATGTGATACTTAAATTTAAATAAAATAAAAAGATAAATTATATAACACAGACTGCTATCTATGTCCATGTGTTTAAGACGTATGAATCGGTTTTAAAACAGGCACACCCCTTTACTTCTCACAAATCCGACTGGAGTCTCAGTCCGTCGTCGCGATGAATTAGGAGCTCAGATGTAGGCTAAGTGATTGCAATTTACTTATTTAAAAGAACCACTTCAAATCAAAAGGGAGACATTTTGTAATGGTAGTTATCGTATTATAGTATACGATAACTGTATACGTAGTATACGTAATTGTAGATATACAGTACATAAAAGGTATGAATAGGTGTGAGCTTTTACTGTATATTTAATATTTTATCTGACCCACTTGTAGAAACCGCCTACTCAGATTTATTTAAGTGGTCTGCCACCATAAAGACAGAAAAATATAATGACACCCTGTTACATTAACTGTAAAATAAACGCCGTAACTGCGGCCATATGAAAATTTGGATAAAGATTATACAAACATCCTAAGGAGCTCTATGACATATGAGCGTCGTAATAATGGTTGGTGACCTGACGTAACAGTGCTCCCTGAATTACGTGATCTGTATATACCCAAATACAGATATATCACATAGGGAGATGCAGTCAAACATTGCATTGCTATCGTCGTGGTGAACTATTTCTCCGCTGTTTAAAACTTGTTTGGTAAGTGTCATCAAATATGCTTGTCAATTTGTAGCGAAATCGATATACTGTATCATAATCCTTCAGCTATCTATAATGTAGTGAAACGGCTAATTAATATTGATAAATTCCCTTATTCACAGTGACTTTTGCTCAAACCCCTGTTGCATAATGGGTTAATTTTATATAAAAAAACATTTATATCATAGATATAATACAAGCTTTGAAATGAAATAGCACATTTCCAGGTTTCAGTTAAACATTTTTAAAAAAGCTCATGACTTTAAGCATTCTGAACATTGAGAATGTTATTTGGGAAACAAATGTTTATTATAATGTTTATGTTTAGGATCTGTCTCCTACTGAGTCAGCATGCAGCATTCAACACCATTAGGTTTAATATTAAAAAGTTGTTTATTTCCTGAATTGTTTTTTTTTTATTCTTTTCTATTAGACCATACTAGACTGTGCAGGATATCATTTATTTGCCATTTTTGCCTTTTCCAGATACCTGGGAAACAAAGCTCATATCTCATTTGCCAATGGAGCCCAGTCCTAAGCCTGGTGCTCTGTCCCCCTCCCCGAAGGACACAGACTCGAATCGACCCGCGCCCTTAAGGCAACAGGATCTGATCTCCACGTACTGCCCGCCTCCCAAGATACAGCTTCTGAAGGCCACCTTCCAAGAGAAACTGATGCAGGAAAAGGAGAAAAAAATGATCGCCATGTACAATCAGCGGCAGGAGGCAGCTCTACAGAAGATGAGAAAATGTTTCCAATATGTCAAATACGCTGCGGAGAAGAAGATGGGGAACAGCTATCGCTTCCAAGCCCAACAGGGCCCCGAGAAGAACATTGTGGGGTATGATCGGTCTTACCCCCTGAAGCCTATGGGTAACAGGAAAGTCTCCGGCCCTGGTGAGGTTCGGGCTGTGGACCGCCCGGACGCACAGAGTGATTCCTTGTTTGCCCCCACCCCGCCTCAGGATGGTCATGAGAGGCCCTGCGAGAGGCCGGGCAGGAGGGGCTCAAGAGTACGCAAACCTAAGGACAGGACTGTCCTCCCCATGGTGGCGACCCCTCCAGGGCAATGCCCTTCTCATGCCAATGGGAAGGAGCACTTTCAGTTGCAAGAGGAGCTACGAAAAGTGGCCGAGGCAGAGGCCGCGCTGAAGGAGGAGCATCGCCGGAGGGAGGCCAGCCTGCAGGATGAGATGCGCCGGAAGGAGGCCATGATGAAGGACGAGATTCGCCAGAAGGAGGCCATGATGCAGGCGAAGCTCTTCAGAGCTCAGGAGGAGCTGAGGATGGTTCCGAGAGAGATGGAAGACTCCAGAGAGGTGGCCGGAAGGGAAAATAGAGGCGAGGCAGAGCGAGCTTTGCCCCAGAGGACCATGGGCCAACCACCGCTCTAAGGCCGTGCCTCTTCTGACCTGCAGAATGGAGAAGCAAAAAGCCTTCACTCCAAGGAAAGCCCTTCCTATCAGAGGAGACAACCTTGATTATGGTTCTCCAATGGAAGATGGCGGATGCGCAGAATCGCACTTTCCCTCTGCGCTTTCCCATCAGGAGAGACGTCAAGTGAGCCCTTGCAGCCGTGGGCTAGAAGACGTCCCCTGTGGAAGGAGAAAGTATCTCAAGAAAGCAAGGCTCCCTGAAAGCGACGTGTCAGCGGCACAGGCCGCGCAGGGCCACTTCAGAAATAACACCACATGTCTGGATGAACAAACTCTGTCAGTGGAAAACAGATATTTGTCCCCTACAAGTCTGATGTGCCCTACCGCTGAGCAATTTCCATATGAGAATAGCCAGAGTGGAAACCCTCAGCTGGTGCCCTGTGAACTGTGTCACGGGAAGTTTGCTGTAGAGAGGCTGGAGAAACACAGCAAGATCTGCAAGAAGCTTCAGAATTCAAAGAGGAAGGTTTTTGACTCTTTCAAGCACAGGGCCAAGGGAACAGAACTGGAGACATACATCCATAAGAAGAAGGTTAAACCGCCAATCGTGGTAAGGGCTATCCTTAAACTCTTTCCAAGCTTCCCTTTTTTTCTCCTAGAGTCAGACTCAGCTTATAAATCAATGTAAACAATAAATAAGTGTTTTATGAAGTACTCTTCTGAAAAACTGCCGCAAAGGCACATTTGCCAGACAGAATAAATGTGTCTTAGTGACTTCTGAATTCTGTTGTAAAAATCTACAATAGCACTCACAGGAAACAAAACCATAACTACGTAAATTGTACTCTCTACCCAATGACCTGAAAGGTAGCCCCAGAAAGCTACGTTATTACTGTATTGATATTTTCTTGCCTTGTGAATGGTTTGCGACCAGACTGTGTACGCAGTGCTAGTCTGGACTTTTTCTGGAAGCTGTTTTATTGGTTTCATTTCCTGTTCCCAGCTGAGAAAGAACAACTGGAGGCAGAAGCACGAGGATTTCATTCGGAGCATCAAACAGGCCAGGGAGGTGCAGCAGGTGATCACGCAAGGAGGGAAAGTTGTGAACCTGCCCCAGCCCCCCGCGAATCCAAACCCCGACTACGTGCCCTGCCCTCACTGCGGCCGGCGCTTTGCCCCCAGGCCGGCACAGAGGCACTTCCCCAAGTGTCAGCACATCAGGAGCCGCCCTCCTCCTCCTCCTCGCAGATGAAAACTGATGTGAAGAAGAGCAAAAGAGTCATGATCTTGGCTCACGACTCACGTCCTGCTTTTTCTTTTTAGAAACACATTTAGCACAGTTCATCCGTATGATGATGAAAAAAAAATGTTACCTTATTTTAATTAAATGATTTTTTTTTGGTGGACTGGTGTTTGCGTAGCTGTGGTTATTTCAGTTTTTCTCTTATCATTCATACACCTTGACCTCCTAAAAATAATTTTTCAACCTGGAACGTACAATTAGCAGGCAATAGAACAGGTCACATTGGTCTTGGAACCATCAAAAAGCAGTATTCACACATTCTCGGCATCAATTTTCCTTAAAAACAACTGAAAAAGCAAGGTAAAGAGTGATTGATTTTTTTAATGAAAGTTATTTGATTTAATTTATTTAATTTTCATAATATTTGAAATATGTTGGGATTAATGTGACTCAATATTATCTGCAGCTCTTACACTCCAGGCACCTGATAAAGTGGAACGCAGTGTCTTTGCCTTACATGGCGCTCAGCTCTTCCTCAATCCCAGCAGAAGCACCAGCAGAAGCAGCAGCCTCCGGGTCCTGCCTCATGCACAGCTTAAAATGCAACACCAAGTAATACAACAAACAACAGGGAAAACCATTCACGATCAGACACATCCGTTGATTGCTGGCTCTCAGTAAAGGGACATTGCATCATTACATCACAAAATAGACTACATTTCAAGGTTAAAGAATTACCATGTTCTGCGATTCAGAACGAGGCAGCAAAACTTCCTATAATCTGTTGTGGCCCTGTGACATTGTAAAGGAGCAGGCTTGTGAATACATCTCGTTTAATCCAATGGAAATATTGCTCTCAACTTTTTTACGTTTTTGCCAATAAATAATACTACATTGTTAACTCTGCATAAAGAACCTTGGAATGGAACGTTTTTTGCAGTGAAATGTTTGCTGCATAACCTATACCCTTTCTCTCCTACATCACATTGCATTAGTCATTACAGTGATTAGTGAGCAGGAAGGGCTGCATCACATCGCAATTTGTGTGGAACTTGAATGCGAATTTGTTACAACATGGCGTAACTTACAGTCCTTTCACAAAATTCATGATTTTGTGCTCAATTTTGAGTTTGTAAAGTTTTTCTATAATGTCAATGATTTTATTTTGTGACTGAAATTAAATACTTTTGTGTCTGCAAAATTGGGACTGTAGTTCCACCTTAACCTACTAGTACTGTATGTCTTTGGACTGTGGGAAGAAACTGGAGCACCTGGAAGAAATCCACACAAATGAAGGGAGAACATACAATTCCATCCAGACTGCACCCCAGGAATTGAACCCAGGACCCCAGATCTGTGAACCACAGTGCCACCTCATTGCTATAGTCACTATAATTAATGTCAAAACTCATTTGCAAATGAGCAGCCTGGGATCCAAAAGGATCAAGACAAGGATCCAAACAAAGCACTATCCCAAAGCTTGGCTTTGTACCGTATATAATACAGGGCTTGATGCAGAAGGCAGATAATCAAAGTCCATGCAATAATTGCTAAGGGAAAGTGACTTTGTGTTCTTGGAGGGAAGTCACTCAACACGGAGCTGTGTTAGTGAAATGATTGTTCTGATGTACGGCTGATGTCCAAACACTGAAAACATGATTGTGTATGCAATCGCACTCCTGAGCTCCATTGGGTATGGTTAAAATAACTTTTTATAGTTCATCACATTCAAAGTGTGTGTACTTGATGAAAGTGTAACACGCATTTGGAGGAGTTATTCAGGATTTTCTTTCATTCAACTATTTCAAGACCCATTATTTTCAGATGTTGTAGTATACGTGAATAATGAAAGGCCTTCATATTACACAATGTAGGAATGACTTCGCAGGTGTAAATAAAAGATGAATTCAGCTCACTTTGGGGAGTTTCACAATGGCCCTCCTTATAGAAATGTGGGTTTGATTAAAGGAGTGAAGAAAAAGCACTGAATAATATTTGCTTCTGTAAACGTAATCATCTCAAAATATGGTTGAAGAAATTGAAGAAGGTTAAACATAATCCAAAACGTATAAGGTCAATTTAAGTACAACCAGAATTCTAGTGTTTATGCAATGCATCTGTGGGTTGATATGAAATATGGCCGTACTTAAACTAAACGAGGTTATCGAGAGCATATTCCGAATACGGCTTTGGCCAGTTGTACTGTGAACTGCGAGGACCGTATCTTATCCTGAACTGGCTGTGCGAATACCGTCCTCTGCTGGCAGAAGGAATAGATTACAACGGCACTGTATTGGCGATTAGTCCTATTGCTAGAATATTGAAACAACAAGGAGTCCGCGGAGTCAAGCAATGCTGAATAAACAAGTACCTGAAATTCAATAGGATTTTGTGTATTGATTACAAATAGGTGTGGAATTCTCATGTACAGTGGTATTCATGGATTCCTTACACAAGCAGCCGTTGTTATGATACTTTCGTAATCTGAATATAAATCTGTTATCTACTTGAAACTGTAATTATTGAATAGATTAATGTCTTTGAAATGCTTCATTAACTGGGCAGTTTCCATGTTTGGAAATGTTTTTATTTTGATTGCTGATTGCTAGATACTGTATGTTTAATAGGCATGCTGTTAATATTTTCTACAAGAGCCAAATAAGACAGTTATGCTGTAGTAAGTTCTATATAAGTTATATAACATAAGTTATATTTTGTTCTGAGGTCAATTTGAATCTCATACTAAATAACTGGTGTCCTTTTATCTGAGAAACACTACCTGATTGATCACCTGATGCCTAGAAATTAGCATGCACAGTAGCCCAGCGTTTAGCATTGCTAGCTCACAGTGCTGAGGCCCTGGGTACACTTCTGGACCTGGGGTGCTATCTGTATGGAGCTTGTATGTTCTCCCCATGTTTGCATGAGTTTGCTTTGGGTGCTCCGGCTTCCTCCCACAGTTCAAAGAACTACTGGTAGGTTAATTGGCTTCTGGGATAATTGGTGAGTGTCTGTGTCTTCCATGCATTGGACTACTATCCAGTCCCAGGTATCTCCTGCTTATTACTTTCTGAGGCTCTGGCTCCCCCGTGCCCCGCGACCCCCTGACCCCCTGACCCTGAATTGGATGAAGCGGTTAGAAAATGGGTGGTTTCTGTTATGCTCTGGTCATGCTCTGCCATAGCAACAACTTGTAAAAAATGCAGATGCTAGGATTTAACTCAAAGAAGGAGCTCAGATCACTGTGTTGGCATCACTGTACAGGTGTCCGGTTTGTTTTAGAACATGTGCTAAAATCTTATTTACTAACTTCTAGACTTTTTACCCCCCATATCAGTCTGCAGGTGCACAGTGGTCTGTGGACACCCTCCTTGCTCTGTCGTAAAACAGGAAATAAAAAGCAACTGGTTTTGACTTTAATGCACTGAGACTGTGGAACTCACAGAACTCTCTTGTCAGAAAGGCAGCTTCTAACAGCTTTTAAGTGAAGACTAAGAACACTTTTCTATTTTATTAAAATAGATGATATATGTTTTGTTTAAATATATGTTATAAATGTTAAAACGACAGCTCGTATAAGCTTGTATTTTTACCTTTCGATCATTTTTATAATTGCTTTGAGTTGCTTTTACCATGATAAACAGTACAAAATATGAGGTGTTGAACTTGTCTAAAGTTTTAAAGCGCTTTATGACGTAAAGTGTGATGACAGTCCTTGGCGGTCTATGTAACAATTCTTCTTGAAGTAGGTCATCGGGCCAACAGTATACAAACATTACAGCTCAAGTGCTTTTGTATCTGAACGCTTTTAGGTAAGTTATTTAGCAGCTGCGGTATTAATAATGATTTTAATGGCAAATTCAATTGCAGGTAAAATAAAAATGGCGGATAACTTTCTTTCTAGCTTCGTGAAGCGGTCGCGCTATATTATACATATATACCATAATAAGAAACATAATATGTACAGTAGAATTTTTCACTTTAAGCTGGCATTATCCAGAACCGGGTCAGGGAACGGACCCGGACCGTGCAGTGTGGTCCGTCGGCCTTCTAAAGATGTTTAGGAGATCGAGGCGCCCTTGGATTTGATTAGAAACTTGCATAATTTCTTAACTTGACCCCATTATCTTAAAAAAAACGGCCAGGCCAAGACCAAAGCATGAAGGCTGCGAGGATCGGGGGACTCTCATTTTTGGTCACAGCGTACAGTAGTAGATCAGTAACCTCTGTTTATCGTGATAACCTTTAATTATTTTCCAGTACTTTTTTAAATGATAAAACACATTGTCTCGCCAGTTTTGCTAAAGATACGGTTTTAGTGTTTACGCATAAATTTGTAAGCCGTAGGTTTAAATCTCGTGGTCTTATTTTCTGCATTTTCATCGTAAGGGAAGGCGCTCGTTTGCGATTTACGCGCTGAATATTGTAAGCAGAGGAGCCTTAAGGCACAGCCTCGCCTTAACACCATCGTTTGCATTGTCATTGTCATCCAGAAAAGCAGTCGTAAGAAAATGAATCTGTGGCGGCTCCGAACATTAAAAAAACTATATCTAGACTGCAAATACATCCCAATCTTACTATCAACACGTTTTAAGACCCCTCTCCTTTCCACCGGTATACAAGCTAAGAGAGAAATATTGGAAATCCCATCTGAAGTAGCCCTCGTCTCACCTTCGGAGCTGTGAGCGATGGGGATCATAATTAAAAGGGGTACAGTTACTTTGAAAATGTGTATGTGATACTTAAATTTAAATAAAATAAAAAGATAAATTATATAACACAGACTGCTATCTATGTCCATGTGTTTAAGACGTATGAATCGGTTTTAAAACAGGCACACCCCTTTACTTCTCACAAATCCAACTGGAGTCTCAGTCCGTCGTCGCGATGAATTAGGAGCTCAGATGTAGGCTAAGTGATTGCAATTTACTTATTTAAAAGAACCACTTCAAATCAAAAGGGAGACATTTTGTAATGGTAGTTATCGTATTATAGTATACGATAACTGTATACGTAGTATACGTAATTGTAGATATACAGTACATAAAGGGTATGAATAGGTGTGAGCTTTTTACTGTATATTTAATATTTTATCTGACCCACTTGTAGAAACCGCCTACTCAGATTTATTTAAGTGGTCTGCCACCATAAAGACAGAAAAATATAATGACACCCTGTTACATTAACTGTAAAATAAACGCCGTAACTGCGGCCATATGAAAATTTGGATAAAGATTATACAAACATCCTAAGGAGCTCTATGACATATGAGCGTCGTAATAATGGTTGGTGACCTGACGTAACAGTGCTCCCTGAATTACGTGATCTGTATTTACCCAAATACAGATATATCACATAGGGAGATGCAGTCAAACATTGCATTGCTATCGTCGTGGTGAACTATTTCTCCGCTGTTTAAAACTTGTTTGGTAAGTGTCATCAAATATGCTTGTCAATTTGTAGCGAAATCGATATACTGTATCATAATCCTTCAGCTATCTATAATGTAGTGAAACGGCTAATTAATATTGATAAATTCCCTTATTCACAGTGACTTTTGCTCAAACCCCTGTTGCATAATGGGTTAATTTTATATAAAAAAACATTTATATCATAGATATAATACAAGCTTTGAAATGAAATAGCACATTTCCAGGTTTCAGTTAAACATTTTTAAAAAAGCTCATGACTTTAAGCATTCTGAACATTGAGAATGTTATTTGGGAAACAAATGTTTATTATAATGTTTATGTTTAGGATCTGTCTCCTACTGAGTCAGCATGCAGCATTCAACACCATTAGGTTTAATATTAAAAAGTTGTGTATTTCCTGAATTGTTTTTTTTATTCTTTTCTATTAGACCATACTAGACTGTGCAGGATATCATTTATTTGCCATTTTTGCCTTTTCCAGATACCTGGGAAACAAAGCTCATATCTCATTTGCCAATGGAGCCCAGTCCTAAACCTGGTGCTCTGTCCCCCTCCCCGAAGGACACAGACTCGAATCGACCCGCGCCCTTAAGGCAACAGGATCTGATCTCCACGTACTGCCCGCCTCCCAAGATACAGCTTCTGAAGGACACCTTCCAAGAGAAACTGATGCAGGAAAAGGAGAAAAAAATGATCGCCATGTACAATCGGCGGCAGGAGGCAGCTCTACAGAAGATGAGAAAATGTTTCCAATATGTCAAATACGCTGCGGAGAAGAAGATGGGGAACAGCTATCGCTTCCAAGCCCAACAGGGCCCCGAGAAGAACATTGTGGGGTATGATCGGTCTTACCCCCTGAAGCCTATGGGTAACAGGAAAGTCTCCGGCCCTGGTGAGGTTCGGGCTGTGGACCGCCCGGACGCACAGAGTGATTCCTTGTTTGCCCCCACCCCGCCTCAGGATGGTCATGAGAGGCCCTGCGAGAGGCCGGGCAGGAGGGGCTCAAGAGTACGCAAACCTAAGGACAGGACTGTCCTCCCCATGGTGGCGACCCCTCCAGGGCAATGCCCTTCTCATGCCAATGGGAAGGAGCACTTTCAGTTGCAAGAGGAGCTACGAAAAGTGGCCGAGGCAGAGGCCGCGCTGAAGGAGGAGCATCGCCGGAGGGAGGCCAGCCTGCAGGATGAGATGCGCCGGAAGGAGGCCATGATGAAGGACGAGATTCGCCAGAAGGAGGCCATGATGCAGGCGAAGCTCTTCAGAGCTCAGGAGGAGCTGAGGATGGTTCCGAGAGAGATGGAAGACTCCAGAGAGGTGGCCGGAAGGGAAAATAGAGGCGAGGCAGAGCGAGCTTTGCCCCAGAGGACCATGGGCCAACCACCGCTCTAAGGCCGTGCCTCTTCTGACCTGCAGAATGGAGAAGCAAAAAGCCTTCACTCCAAGGAAAGCCCTTCCTATCAGAGGAGACAACCTTGATTATGGTTCTCCAATGGAAGATGGCGGATGCGCAGAATCGCACTTTCCCTCTGCGCTTTCCCATCAGGAGAGACGTCAAGTGAGCCCTTGCAGCCGTGGGCTAGAAGACGTCCCCTGTGGAAGGAGAAAGTATCTCAAGAAAGCAAGGCTCCCTGAAAGCGACGTGTCAGCGGCACAGGCCGCGCAGGGCCACTTCAGAAATAACACCACATGTCTGGATGAACAAACTCTGTCAGTGGAAAACAGATATTTGTCCCCTACAAGTCTGATGTGCCCTACCGCTGAGCAATTTCCATATGAGAATAGCCAGAGTGGAAACCCTCAGCTGGTGCCCTGTGAACTGTGTCATGGGAAGTTTGCTGTAGAGAGGCTGGAGAAACACAGCAAGATCTGCAAGAAGCTTCAGAATTCAAAGAGGAAGGTTTTTGACTCTTTCAAGCACAGGGCCAAGGGAACAGAACTGGAGACATACATCCATAAGAAGAAGGTTAAACCGCCAATCGTGGTAAGGGCTATCCTTAAACTCTTTCCAAGCTTCCCTTTTTTTCTCCTAGAGTCAGACTCAGCTTATAAATCAATGTAAACAATAAATAAGTGTTTTATGAAGTACTCTTCTGAAAAACTGCCGCAAAGGCACATTTGCCAGACAGAATAAATGTGTCTTAGTGACTTCTGAATTCTGTTGTAAAAATCTACATATCAAGCAAATAGCACTCACAGGAAACAAAACCATAACTACGTAAATTGTACTCTCTACCCAATGACCTGAAAGGTAGCCCCAGAAAGCTACGTTATTACTGTATTGATATTTTCTTGCCTTGTGAATGGTTTGCGACCAGACTGTGTACGCAGTGCTAGTCTGGACTTTTTCTGGAAGCTGTTTTATTGGTTTCATTTCCTGTTCCCAGCTGAGAAAGAACAACTGGAGGCAGAAGCACGAGGATTTCATTCGGAGCATCAAACAGGCCAGGGAGGTGCAGCAGGTGATCACGCAAGGAGGGAAAGTTGTGAACCTGCCCCAGCCCCCCGCGAATCCAAACCCCGACTACGTGCCCTGCCCTCACTGCGGCCGGCGCTTTGCCCCCAGGCCGGCACAGAGGCACTTCCCCAAGTGTCAGCACATCAGGAGCCGCCCTCCTCCTCCTCCTCGCAGATGAAAACTGATGTGAAGAAGAGCAAAAGAGTCATGATCTTGGCTCACGACTCACGTCCTGCTTTTTCTTTTTAGAAACACATTTAGCACAGTTCATCCGTATGATGATGAAAAAAAAATGTTACCTTATTTTAATTAAATGATTTTTTTTTGGTGGACTGGTGTTTGCGTAGCTGTGGTTATTTCAGTTTTTCTCTTATCATTCATACACCTTGACCTCCTAAAAATAATTTTTCAACCTGGAACGTACAATTAGCAGGCAATAGAACAGGTCACATTGGTCTTGGAACCATCAAAAAGCAGTATTCACACATTCTCGGCATCAATTTTCCTTCAAAACAACTGAAAAAGCAAGGTAAAGAGTGATTGATTTTTTTAATGAAAGTTATTTGATTTAATTTATTTAATTTTCATAATATTTGAAATATGTTGGGATTAATGTGACTCAATATTATCTGCAGCTCTTACACTCCAGGCACCTGATAAAGTGGAACGCAGTGTCTTTGCCTTACATGGCGCTCAGCTCTTCCTCAATCCCAGCAGAAGCACCAGCAGAAGCAGCAGCCTCCGGGTCCTGCCTCATGCACAGCTTAAAATGCAACACCAAGTAATACAACAAACAACAGGGAAAACCATTCACGATCAGACACATCCGTTGATTGCTGGCTCTCAGTAAAGGGACATTGCATCATTACATCACAAAATAGACTACATTTCAAGGTTAAAGAATTACCATGTTCTGCGATTCAGAACGAGGCAGCAAAACTTCCTATAATCTGTTGTGGCCCTATGACATTGTAAAGGAGCAGGCTTGTGAATACATCTCGTTTAATCCAATGGAAATATAACTCTCAACTTTTTTACGTTTTTGCCAATAAATAATACTACATTGTTAACTCTGCATAAAGAACCTTGGAATGGAACGTTTTTTGCAGTGAAATGTTTGCTGCATAACCTATACCCTTTCTCTCCTACATCACATTGCATTAGTCATTACAGTGATTAGTGAGCAGGAAGGGCTGCATCACATCGCAATTTGTGTGGAACTTGAATGCGAGTTTGTTACAACATGGCGTAACTTACAGTCCTTTCACAAAATTCATGATTTTGTGCTCAATTTTGAGTTTGTAAAGTTTTTCTAAAATGTCAATGATTTTATTTTGTGACTGAAATTAAATAATTTTGTGTCTGCAAAATTGGGACTGTAGTTCCACCTTAACCTACTAGTACTGTATGTCTTTGGACTGTGGGAAGAAACTGGAGCACCTGGAAGAAATCCACACAAATGAAGGGAGAACATACAATTCCATCCAGACTGCACCCCAGGAATTGAACCCAGGACCCCAGCTCTGTGAACCACAGTGCCAGCTCATTGCTATAGTCACTATAGTTAATGTCAAAACTCATTTGCAAATGAGCAGCCTGGGATCCAAAAGGATCAAGACAAGGATCCAAATAAAGCACTATCCCAAAGCTTGGCTTTGTACCGTATATAATACAGGGCTTGATGCAGA
Source organism: Lepisosteus platostomus (assembly GCF_059453375.1). NCBI lineage: Eukaryota > Metazoa > Chordata > Actinopteri > Semionotiformes > Lepisosteidae > Lepisosteus > Lepisosteus platostomus. The sequence continues at coordinate 22,725 of NW_028291679.1, forward strand.
AGGCAGATAATCAAAGTCCATGCAATAATTGCTAAGGGAAAGTGACTTTGTGTTCTTGGAGGGAAGTCACTCAACATGGAGCTGTGTTAGTGAAATGATTGTTCTGATGTACGGCTGATGTCCAAACACTGAAAACATGATTGTGTATGCAATCGCACTCCTGAGCTCCATTGGGTATGGTTAAAATAACTTTTTATAGTTCATCACATTCAAAGTGTGTGTACTTGATGAAAGTGTAACACGCATTTGGAGGAGTTATTCAGGATTTTCTTTCATTCAACTATTTCAAGACCCATTATTTTCAGATGTTGTAGTATACGTGAATAATGAAAGGCCTTCATATTACACAATGTAGGAATGACTTCGCAGGTGTGAAGAATAAAAGATTAATTCAGCTCACTTTGGGGAGTTTCACAATGGCCCTCCTTATAGAAATGTGGGTTTGATTAAAGGAGTGAAGAAAAAGCACTGAATAATATTTGCTTCTGTAAACGTAATCATCTCAAAATATGGTTGAAGAAATTGAAGAAGGTTAAACATAATCCAAAACGTATAAGGTCAATTTAAGTACAACCAGAATTCTAGTGTTTATGCAATGCATCTGTGGGTTGATATGAAATATGGCCGTACTTAAACTAAACGAGGTTATCGAGAGCATATTCCGAATACGGCTTTGGCCAGTTGTACTGTGAACTGCGAGGACCGTATCTTATCCTGAACTGGCTGTGCGAATACCGTCCTCTGCTGGCAGAAGGAATAGATTACAACGGCACTGTATTGGCGATTAGTCCTATTGCTAGAATATTGAAACAACAAGGAGTCCGCGGAGTCAAGCAATGCTGAATAAACAAGTACCTGAAATTCAATAGGATTTTGTGTATTGATTACAAATAGGTGTGGAATTCTCATGTACAGTGGTATTCATGGATTCCTTACACAAGCAGCAGTTGTTATGATGCTTTCGTAATCTGAATATAAATCTGTTATCTACTTAAAACTGTAATTATTGAATAGATTAATGTCTTTGAAATGCTTCATTAACTGGGCAGTTTCCATGTTTGGAAATGTTTTTATTTTGATTGCTGATTGCTAGATACTGTATGTTTAATAGGCATGCTGTTAATATTTTCTACAAGAGCCAAATAAGACAGTTATGCTGTAGTAAGTTCTATATAAGTTATATAACATAAGTTATATTTTGTTCTGAGGTCAATTTGAATCTCATACTAAATAACTGGTGTCCTTTTATCTGAGAAACACTACCTGATTGATCACCTGATGCCTAGAAATTAGCATGCACAGTAGCCCAGCGTTTAGCATTGCTAGCTCACAGTGCTGAGGCCCTGGGTACACTTCTGGACCTGGGGTGCTATCTGTATGGAGCTTGTATGTTCTCCCCATGTTTGCATGAGTTTGCTTTGGGTGCTCCGGCTTCCTCCCACAGTTCAAAGAACTACTGGTAGGTTAATTGGCTTCTGGGATAATTGGTGAGTGTCTGTGTCTTCCATGCATTGGACTACCATCCAGTCCCAGGTATCTCCTGCTTATTACTTTCTGAGGCTCTGGCTCCCCCGTGCCCCGCGACCCCCTGACCCCCTGACCCTGAATTGGATGAAGCGGTTAGAAAATGGGTGGTTTCTGTTATGCTCTGGTCATGCTCTGCCATAGCAACAACTTGTAAAAAATGCAGATGCTAGGATTTAACTCAAAGAAGGAGCTCAGATCACTGTGTTGGCATCACTGTACAGGTGTCCGGTGTGTTTTAGAACATGTGCTAAAATCTTATTTACTAACTTCTAGACTTTTTACCCCCCATATCAGTCTGCAGGTGCACAGTGGTCTGTGGACACCCTCCTTGCTCTGTCGTAAAACAGGAAATAAAAAGCAACTGGTTTTGACTTTAATGCACTGAGACTGTGGAACTCACAGAACTCTCTTGTCAGAAAGGCAGCTTCTAACAGCTTTTAAGTGAAGACTAAGAACACTTTTCTATTTTATTAAAATAGATGATATATGTTTTGTTTAAATATATGTTATAAATGTTAAAACGACAGCTCGTATAAGCTTGTATTTTTACCTTTCGATCATTTTTATAATTGCTTTGAGTTGCTTTTACCATGATAAACAGTACAAAATATGAGGTGTTGAACTCGTCTAAAGTTTTAAAGCGCTTTATGACGTAAAGTGTGATGACAGTCCTTGGCGGTCTATGTAACAATTCTTCTTGAAGTAGGTCATCGGGCCAACAGTATACAAACATTACAGCTCAAGTGCTTTTGTATCTGAACGCTTTTAGGTAAGTTATTTAGCAGCTGCGGTATTAATAATGATTTTAATGGCAAATTCAATTGCAGGTAAAATAAAAATGGCGGATAACTTTCTTTCTAGCTTCGTGAAGCGGTCGCGCTATATTATACATATATACCATAATAAGAAACATAATATGTACAGTAGAATTTTTCACTTTAAGCTGGCATTATCCAGAACCGGGTCAGGGAACGGACCCGGACCGTGCAGTGTGGTCCGTCGGCCTTCTAAAGATGTTTAGGAGATCGAGGCGCCCTTGGATTTGATTAGAAACTTGCATAATTTCTTAACTTGACCCCATTATCTTAAAAAAAACGGCCAGGCCAAGACCAAAGCATGAAGGCTGCGAGGATCGGGGGACTCTCATTTTTGGTCACAGCGTACAGTAGTAGATCAGTAACCTCTGTTTATCGTGATAACCTTTAATTATTTTCCAGTACTTTTTTAAATGATAAAACACATTGTCTCGCCAGTTTTGCTAAAGATACGGTTTTAGTGTTTACGCATAAATTTGTAAGCCGTAGGTTTAAATCTCGTGGTCTTATTTTCTGCATTTTCATCGTAAGGGAAGGCGCTCGTTTGCGATTTACGCGCTGAATATTGTAAGCAGAGGAGCCTTAAGGCACAGCCTCGCCTTAACACCATCGTTTGCATTGTCATTGTCATCCAGAAAAGCAGTCGTAAGAAAATGAATCTGTGGCGGCTCCGAACATTAAAAAAACTATATCTAGACTGCAAATACATCCCAATCTTACTATCAACACGTTTTAAGACCCCTCTCCTTTCCACCGGTATACAAGCTAAGAGAGAAATATTGGAAATCCCATCTGAAGTAGCCCTCGTCTCACCTTCGGAGCTGTGAGCGATGGGGATCATAATTAAAAGGGGTACAGTTACTTTGAAAATGTGTATGTGATACTTAAATTTAAATAAAATAAAAAGATAAATTATATAACACAGACTGCTATCTATGTCCATGTGTTTAAGACGTATGAATCGGTTTTAAAACAGGCACACCCCTTCTCACAAATCCGACTGGAGTCTCAGTCCGTCGTCGCGATGAATTAGGAGCTCAGATGTAGGCTAAGTGATTGCAATTTACTTATTTAAAAGAACCACTTCAAATCAAAAGGGAGACATTTTGTAATGGTAGTTATCGTATTATAGTATACGATAACTGTATACGTAGTATACGTAATTGTAGATATACAGTACATAAAGGGTATGAATAGGTGTGAGCTTTTACTGTATATTTAATATTTTATCTGACCCACTTGTAGAAACCGCCTACTCAGATTTATTTAAGTGGTCTGCCACCATAAAGACAGAAAAATATAATGACACCCTGTTACATTAACTGTAAAATAAACGCCGTAACTGCGGCCATATGAAAATTTGGATAAAGATTATACAAACATCCTAAGGAGCTCTATGACATATGAGCGTCGTAATAATGGTTGGTGACCTGACGTAACAGTGCTCCCTGAATTACGTGATCTGTATATACCCAAATACAGATATATCACATAGGGAGATGCAGTCAAACATTGCATTGCTATCGTCGTGGTGAACTATTTCTCCGCTGTTTAAAACTTGTTTGGTAAGTGTCATCAAATATGCTTGTCAATTTGTAGCGAAATCGATATACTGTATCATAATCCTTCAGCTATCTATAATGTAGTGAAACGGCTAATTAATATTGATAAATTCCCTTATTCACAGTGACTTTTGCTCAAACCCCTGTTGCATAATGGGTTAATTTTATATAAAAAAACATTTATATCATAGATATAATACAAGCTTTGAAATGAAATAGCACATTTCCAGGTTTCAGTTAAACATTTTTAAAAAAGCTCATGACTTTAAGCATTCTGAACATTGAGAATGTTATTTGGGAAACAAATGTTTATTATAATGTTTATGTTTAGGATCTGTCTCCTACTGAGTCAGCATGCAGCATTCAACACCATTAGGTTTAATATTAAAAAGTTGTGTATTTCCTGAATTGTTTTTTTTTATTCTTTTCTATTAGACCATACTAGACTGTGCAGGATATCATTTATTTGCCATTTTTGCCTTTTCCAGATACCTGGGAAACAAAGCTCATATCTCATTTGCCAATGGAGCCCAGTCCTAAGCCTGGTGCTCTGTCCCCCTCCCCGAAGGACACAGACTCGAATCGACCCGCGCCCTTAAGGCAACAGGATCTGATCTCCACGTACTGCCCGCCTCCCAAGATACAGCTTCTGAAGGACACCTTCCAAGAGAAACTGATGCAGGAAAAGGAGAAAAAAATGATCGCCATGTACAATCGGCGGCAGGAGGCAGCTCTACAGAAGATGAGAAAATGTTTCCAATATGTCAAATACGCTGCGGAGAAGAAGATGGGGAACAGCTATCGCTTCCAAGCCCAACAGGGCCCCGAGAAGAACATTGTGGGGTATGATCGGTCTTACCCCCTGAAGCCTATGGGTAACAGGAAAGTCTCCGGCCCTGGTGAGGTTCGGGCTGTGGACCGCCCGGACGCACAGAGTGATTCCTTGTTTGCCCCCACCCCGCCTCAGGATGGTCATGAGAGGCCCTGCGAGAGGCCGGGCAGGAGGGGCTCAAGAGTACGCAAACCTAAGGACAGGACTGTCCTCCCCATGGTGGCGACCCCTCCAGGGCAATGCCCTTCTCATGCCAATGGGAAGGAGCACTTTCAGTTGCAAGAGGAGCTACGAAAAGTGGCCGAGGCAGAGGCCGCGCTGAAGGAGGAGCATCGCCGGAGGGAGGCCAGTCTGCAGGATGTGTTGCGCCGGAAGGAGGCCATGATGAAGGACGAGATTCGCCAGAAGGAGGCCATGATGCAGGCGAAGCTCTTCAGAGCTCAGGAGGAGCTGAGGATGGTTCCGAGAGAGATGGAAGACTCCAGAGAGGTGGCCGGAAGGGAAAATAGAGGCGAGGCAGAGCGAGCTTTGCCCCAGAGGACCATGGGCCAACCACCGCTCTAAGGCCGTGCCTCTTCTGACCTGCAGAATGGAGAAGCAAAAAGCCTTCACTCCAAGGAAAGCCCTTCCTATCAGAGGAGACAACCTTGATTATGGTTCTCCAATGGAAGATGGCGGATGCGCAGAATCGCACTTTCCCTCTGCGCTTTCCCATCAGGAGAGACGTCAAGTGAGCCCTTGCAGCCGTGGGCTAGAAGACGTCCCCTGTGGAAGGAGAAAGTATCTCAAGAAAGCAAGGCTCCCTGAAAGCGACGTGTCAGCGGCACAGGCCGCGCAGGGCCACTTCAGAAATAACACCACATGTCTGGATGAACAAACTCTGTCAGTGGAAAACAGATATTTGTCCCCTACAAGTCTGATGTGCCCTACCGCTGAGCAATTTCCATATGAGAATAGCCAGAGTGGAAACCCTCAGCTGGTGCCCTGTGAACTGTGTCACGGGAAGTTTGCTGTAGAGAGGCTGGAGAAACACAGCAAGATCTGCAAGAAGCTTCAGAATTCAAAGAGGAAGGTTTTTGACTCTTTCAAGCACAGGGCCAAGGGAACAGAACTGGAGACATACATCCATAAGAAGAAGGTTAAACCGCCAATCGTGGTAAGGGCTATCCTTAAACTCTTTCCAAGCTTCCCTTTTTTTTTCCTAGAGTCAGACTCAGCTTATAAATCAATGTAGACAATAAATAAGTGTTTTATGAAGTACTCTTCTGAAAAACTGCCGCAAAGGCACATTTGCCAGACAGAATAAATGTGTCTTAGTGACTTCTGAATTCTGTTGTAAAAATCTACATATCAAGCAAATAGCACTCACAGGAAACAAAACCATAACTACGTAAATTGTACTCTCTACCCAATGACCTGAAAGGTGGCCCCAGAAAGCTACGTTATTACTGTATTGATATTTTCTTGCCTTGTGAATGGTTTGCGACCAGACTGTGTACGCAGTGCTAGTCTGGACTTTTTCTGGAAGCTGTTTTATTGGTTTCATTTCCTGTTCCCAGCTGAGAAAGAACAACTGGAGGCAGAAGCACGAGGATTTCATTCGGAGCATCAAACAGGCCAGGGAGGTGCAGCAGGTGATCACGCAAGGAGGGAAAGTTGTGAACCTGCCCCAGCCCCCCGCGAATCCAAACCCCGACTACGTGCCCTGCCCTAACTGCGGCCGGCGCTTTGCCCCCAGGCCGGCACAGAGGCACTTCCCCAAGTGTCAGCACATCAGGAGCCGCCCTCCTCCTCCTCCTCGCAGATGAAAACTGATGTGAAGAAGAGCAAAAGAGTCATGATCTTGGCTCACGACTCACGTCCTGCTTTTTCTTTTTAGAAACACATTTAGCACAGTTCACCCATATGATGATGAAAAAAAAATGTTACCTTATTTTAATTAAATGATTTTTTTTTGGTGGACTGGTGTTTGCTTAGCTGTGGTTATTTCAGTTTTTCTCTTATCATTCATACACCTTGACCTCCTAAAAATAATTTTTCAACCTGGAACGTACAATTAGCAGGCAATAGAACAGGTCACATTGGTCTTGGAACCATCAAAAAGCAGTATTCACACATTCTCGGCATCAATTTTCCTTAAAAACAACTGAAAAAGCAAGGTAAAGAGTGATTGATTTTTTTAATGAAAGTTATTTGATTTAATTTATTTAATTTTCATAATATTTGAAATATGTTGGGATTAATGTGACTCAATATTATCTGCAGCTCTTACACTCCAGGCACCTGATAAAGTGGAACGCAGTGTCTTTGCCTTACATGGCGCTCAGCTCTTCCTCAATCCCAGCAGAAGCACCAGCAGAAGCAGCAGCCTCCGGGTCCTGCCTCATGCACAGCTTAAAATGCAACACCAAGTAATACAACAAACAACAGGGAAAACCATTCACGATCAGACACATCCGTTGATTTCTGGCTCTCAGTAAAGGGACATTGCATCATTACATCACAAAACAGATTACATTTCAAGGTTAAAGAATTACCATGTTCTGTGATTCAGAACGAGGCAGCAAAACTTCCTATAATCTGTTGTGGCCCTATGACATTGTAAAGGAGCAGGCTTGTGAATACATCTCGTTTAATCCAATGGAAATATAACTCTCAACTTTTTTGCGTTTTTGCCAATAAATAATACTACATTGTTAACTCTGCATAAAGAACCTTGGAATGGAACGTTTTTTGCAGTGAAATGTTTGCTGCATAACCTATACCCTTTCTCTCCTACATCACATTGCATTAGTCATTACAGTGATTAGTGAGCAGGAAGGGCTGCATCACATCGCAATTTGTGTGGAACTTGAATGCGAATTTGTTACAACATGGCGTAACTTACAGTCCTTTCACAAAATTCATGATTTTGTGCTCAATTTTGAGTTTGTAAAGTTTTTCTATAATGTCAATGATTTTATTTTGTGACTGAAATTAAATACTTTTGTGTCTGCAAAATTGGGACTGTAGTTCCACCTTAACCTACTAGTACTGTATGTCTTTGGACTGTGGGAAGAAACTGGAGCACCTGGAAGAAATCCACACAAATGAAGGGAGAACATACAATTCCATCCAGACTGCACCCCAGGAATTGAACCCAGGACCCCAGCTCTGTGAACCACAGTGCCACCTCATTGCTATAGTCACTATAATTAATGTCAAAACTCATTTGCAAATGAGCAGCCTGGGATCCAAAAGGATCAAGACAAGGATCCAAACAAAGCACTATCCCAAAGCTTGGCTTTGTACCATATATAATACAGGGCTTGATGCAGAAGGCAGATAATCAAAGTCCATGCAATAATTGCTAAGGGAAAGTGACTTTGTGTTCTTGGAGGGAAGTCACTCAACATGGAGCTGTGTTAGTGAAATGATTGTTCTGATGTACGGCTGATGTCCAAACACTGAAAACATGATTGTGTATGCAATCGCACTCCCGAGCTCCATTGGGTATGGTTAAAATAACTTTTTATAGTTCATCACATTCAAAGTGTGTGTACCTGATGAAAGTGTAACACGCATTTGGAGGAGTTATTCAGGATTTTCTTTCATTCAACTATTTCAAGACCCATTATTTTCAGATGTTGTAGTATACGTGAATAATGAAAGGCCTTCATATTACACAATGAAGGAATGACTTCGCAGGTGTGAAGAATAAAAGATTAATTCAGCTCACTTTGGGGAGTTTCACAATGGCCCTCCTTAAAGAAATGTGGGTTTGATTAAAGGAGTGAAGAAAAAGCACTGAATAATATTTGCTTCTGTAAACGTAATCATCTCAAAATATGGTTGAAGAAATTGAAGAAGGTTAAACATAATCCAAAACGTATAAGGTCAATTTAAGTACAACCAGAATTCTAGTGTTTATGCAATGCATCTGTGGGTTGATATGAAATATGGCCGTACTTAAACTAAACGAGGTTATCGAGAGCATATTCCGAATACGGCTTTGGCCAGTTGTACCGTGAACTGCGAGGACCGTATCTTATCCTGAACTGGCTGTGCGAATACCGTCCTCTGCTGGCAGAAGGAATAGATTACAACGGCACTGTATTGGCGATTAGTCCTATTGCTAGAATATTGAAACAACAAGGAGTCCGCGGAGTCAAGCAATGCTGAATAAACAAGTACCTGAAATTCAATAGGATTTTGTGTATTGATTACAAATAGGTGTGGAATTCTCATGTACAGTGGTATTCATGGATTCCTTACACAAGCAGCAGTTGTTATGATGCTTTCGTAATCTGAATATAAATCTGTTATCTACTTAAAACTGTAATTATTGAATAGATTAATGTCTTTGAAATGCTTCATTAACTGGGCAGTTTCCATGTTTGGAAATGTTTTTATTTTGATTGCTGATTGCTAGATACTGTATGTTTAATAGGCATGCTGTTAATATTTTCTACAAGAGCCAAATAAGACAGTTATGCTGTAGTAAGTTCTATATAAGTTATATAACATAAGTTATATTTTGTTCTGAGGTCAATTTGAATCTCATACTAAATAACTGGTGTCCTTTTATCTGAGAAACACTACCTGATTGATCACCTGATGCCTAGAAATTAGCATGCACAGTAGCCCAGCGTTTAGCATTGCTAGCTCACAGTGCTGAGGCCCTGGGTACACTTCTGGACCTGGGGTGCTATCTGTATGGAGCTTGTATGTTCTCCCCATGTTTGCATGAGTTTGCTTTGGGTGCTCCGGCTTCCTCCCACAGTTCAAAGAACTACTGGTAGGTTAATTGGCTTCTGGGATAATTGGTGAGTGTCTGTGTCTTCCCTGCATTGGACTACCATCCAGTCCCAGGTATCTCCTGCTTATTACTTTCTGAGGCTCTGGCTCCCCCGTGCCCCGCGACCCCCTGACCCCCTGACCCTGAATTGGATGAAGTGGTTAGAAAATGGGTGGTTTCTGTTATGCTCTGGTCATGCTCTGCCATAGCAACAACTTGTAAAAAATGCAGATGCTAGGATTTAACTCAAAGAAGGAGCTCAGATCACTGTGTTGGCATCGCTGTACAGGTGTCCGGTGTGTTTTAGAACATATGTTAAAATCTTATTTACTAACTTCTAGACTTTTTACCCCCCATATCAGTCTGCAGGTGCACAGTGGTCTGTGGACACCCTCCTTGCTCTGTCGTAAAACAGGAAATAAAAAGCAACTGGTTTTGACTTTAATGCACTGAGACTGTGGAACTCACAGAACTCTCTTGTCAGAAAGGCAGCTTCTAACAGCTTTTAAGTGAAGACTAAGAACACTTTTCTATTTTATTAAAATAGATTATATATGTTTTGTTTAAATATATGTTATAAATGTTAAAACGACAGCTCGTATAAGCTTGTATTTTTACCTTTCGATCATTTTTATAACTGCTTTGAGTTGCTTTTACCATGATAAACAGTACAAAATATGAGGTGTTGAACTTGTCTAAAGTTTTAAAGCGCTTTATGACGTAAAGTGTGATGACAGTCCTTGGCGGTCTATGTAACAATTCTTCTTGAAGTAGGTCATCGGGCCAACAGTATACAAACATTACAGCTCAAGTGCTTTTGTATCTGAACGCTTTTAGGTAAGTTATTTAGCAGCTGCGGTATTAATAATGATTTTAATGGCAAATTCAATTGCAGGTAAAATAAAAATGGCGGATAACTTTCTTTCTAGCTTCGTGAAGCGGTCGCGCTATATTATACATATATACCATAATAAGAAACATAATATGTACAGTAGAATTTTTCACTTTAAGCTGGCATTATCCAGAACCGGGTCAGGGAACGGACCCGGACCGTGCAGTGTGGTCCGTCGGCCTTCTAAAGATGTTTAGGAGATCGAGGCGCCCTTGGATTTGATTAGAAACTTGCATAATTTCTTAACTTGACCCCATTATCTTAAAAAAAACGGCCAGGCCAAGACCAAAGCATGAAGGCTGCGAGGATCGGGGGACTCTCATTTTTGGTCACAGCGTACAGTAGTAGATCAGTAACCTCTGTTTATCGTGATAACCTTTAATTATTTTCCAGTACTTTTTTAAATGATAAAACACATTGTCTCGCCAGTTTTGCTAAAGATACGGTTTTAGTGTTTACGCATAAATTTGTAAGCCGTAGGTTTAAATCTCGTGGTCTTATTTTCTGCATTTTCATCGTAAGGGAAGGCGCTCGTTTGCGATTTACGCGCTGAATATTGTAAGCAGAGGAGCCTTAAGGCACAGCCTCGCCTTAACACCATCGTTTGCATTGTCATTGTCATCCAGAAAAGCAGTCGTAAGAAAATGAATCTGTGGCGGCTCCGAACATTAAAAAAACTATATCTAGACTGCAAATACATCCCAATCTTACTATCAACACGTTTTAAGACCCCTCTCCTTTCCACCGGTATACAAGCTAAGAGAGAAATATTGGAAATCCCATCTGAAGTAGCCCTCGTCTCACCTTCGGAGCTGTGAGCGATGGGGATCATAATTAAAAGGGGTACAGTTACTTTGAAAATGTGTATGTGATAAATTTAAATAAAATAAAAAGATAAATTATATAACACAGACTGCTATCTATGTCCATGTGTTTAAGACGTATGAATCGGTTTTAAAACAGGCACACCCCTTTACTTCTCACAAATCCAACTGGAGTCTCAGTCCGTCGTCGCGATGAATTAGGAGCTCAGATGTAGGCTAAGTGATTGCAATTTACTTATTTAAAAGAACCACTTCAAATCAAAAGGGAGACATTTTGTAATGGTAGTTATCGTATTATAGTATACGATAACTGTATACGTAGTATACGTAATTGTAGATATACAGTACATAAAGGGTATGAATAGGTGTGAGCTTTTACTGTATATTTAATATTTTATCTGACCCACTTGTAGAAACCGCCTACTCAGATTTATTTAAGTGGTCTGCCATCATAAAGACAGAAAAATATAATGACACCCTGTTACATTAACTGTAAAATAAACGCCGTAACTGCGGCCATATGAAAATTTGGATAAAGATTATACAAACATCCTAAGGAGCTCTATGACATATGAGCGTCGTAATAATGGTTGGTGACCTGACGTAACAGTGCTCCCTGAATTACGTGATCTGTATATACCCAAATACAGATATATCACATAGGGAGATGCAGTCAAACATTGCATTGCTATCGTCGTGGTGAACTATTTCTCCGCTGTTTAAAACTTGTTTGGTAAGTGTCATCAAATATGCTTGTCAATTTGTAGCGAAATCGATATACTGTATCATAATCCTTCAGCTATCTATAATGTAGTGAAACGGCTAATTAATATTGATAAATTCCCTTATTCACAGTGACTTTTGCTCAAACCCCTGTTGCATAATGGGTTAATTTTATATAAAAAAACATTTATATCATAGATATAATACAAGCTTTGAAATGAAATAGCACATTTCCAGGTTTCAGTTAAACATTTTTAAAAAAGCTCATGACTTTAAGCATTCTGAACATTGAGAATGTTATTTGGGAAACAAATGTTTATTATAATGTTTATGTTTAGGATCTGTCTCCTACTGAGTCAGCATGCAGCATTCAACACCATTAGGTTTAATATTAAAAAGTTGTGTATTTCCTGAATTGTTTTTTTTTATTCTTTTCTATTAGACCATACTAGACTGTGCAGGATATCATTTATTTGCCATTTTTGCCTTTTCCAGATACCTGGGAAACAAAGCTCATATCTCATTTGCCAATGGAGCCCAGTCCTAAGCCTGGTGCTCTGTCCCCTTCCCCGAAGGACACAGACTCGAATCGACCCGCGCCCTTAAGGCAACAGGATCTGATCTCCACGTACTGCCCGCCTCCCAAGATACAGCTTCTGAAGGACACCTTCCAAGAGAAACTGATGCAGGAAAAGGAGAAAAAAATGATCGCCATGTACAATCGGCGGCAGGAGGCAGCTCTACAGAAGATGAGAAAATGTTTCCAATATGTCAAATACGCTGCGGAGAAGAAGATGGGGAACAGCTATCGCTTCCAAGCCCAACAGGGCCCCGAGAAGAACATTGTGGGGTATGATCGGTCTTACCCCCTGAAGCCTATGGGTAACAGGAAAGTCTCCGGCCCTGGTGAGGTTCGGGCTGTGGACCGCCCGGACGCACAGAGTGATTCCTTGTTTGCCCCCACCCCGCCTCAGGATGGTCATGAGAGGCCCTGCGAGAGGCCGGGCAGGAGGGGCTCAAGAGTACGCAAACCTAAGGACAGGACTGTCCTCCCCATGGTGGCGACCCCTCCAGGGCAATGCCCTTCTCATGCCAATGGGAAGGAGCACTTTCAGTTGCAAGAGGAGCTACGAAAAGTGGCCGAGGCAGAGGCCGCGCTGAAGGAGGAGCATCGCCGGAGGGAGGCCAGTCTGCAGGATGTGTTGCGCCGGAAGGAGGCCATGATGAAGGACGAGATTCGCCAGAAGGAGGCCATGATGCAGGCGAAGCTCTTCAGAGCTCAGGAGGAGCTGAGGATGGTTCCGAGAGAGATGGAAGACTCCAGAGAGGTGGCCGGAAGGGAAAATAGAGGCGAGGCAGAGCGAGCTTTGCCCCAGAGGACCATGGGCCAACCACCGCTCTAAGGCCGTGCCTCTTCTGACCTGCAGAATGGAGAAGCAAAAAGCCTTCACTCCAAGGAAAGCCCTTCCTATCAGAGGAGACAACCTTGATTATGGTTCTCCAATGGAAGATGGCGGATGCGCAGAATCGCACTTTCCCTCTGCGCTTTCCCATCAGGAGAGACGTCAAGTGAGCCCTTGCAGCCGTGGGCTAGAAGACGTCCCCTGTGGAAGGAGAAAGTATCTCAAGAAAGCAAGGCTCCCTGAAAGCGACGTGTCAGCGGCACAGGCCGCGCAGGGCCACTTCAGAAATAACACCACATGTCTGGATGAACAAACTCTGTCAGTGGAAAACAGATATTTGTCCCCTACAAGTCTGATGTGCCCTACCGCTGAGCAATTTCCATATGAGAATAGCCAGAGTGGAAACCCTCAGCTGGTGCCCTGTGAACTGTGTCACGGGAAGTTTGCTGTAGAGAGGCTGGAGAAACACAGCAAGATCTGCAAGAAGCTTCAGAATTCAAAGAGGAAGGTTTTTGACTCTTTCAAGCACAGGGCCAAGGGAACAGAACTGGAGACATACATCCATAAGAAGAAGGTTAAACCGCCAATCGTGGTAAGGGCTATCCTTAAACTCTTTCCAAGCTTCCCTTTTTTTTTCCTAGAGTCAGACTCAGCTTATAAATCAATGTAGACAATAAATAAGTGTTTTATGAAGTACTCTTCTGAAAAACTGCCGCAAAGGCACATTTGCCAGACAGAATAAATGTGTCTTAGTGACTTCTGAATTCTGTTGTAAAAATCTACATATCAAGCAAATAGCACTCACAGGAAACAAAACCATAACTACGTAAATTGTACTCTCTACCCAATGACCTGAAAGGTGGCCCCAGAAAGCTACGTTATTACTGTATTGATATTTTCTTGCCTTGTGAATGGTTTGCGACCAGACTGTGTACGCAGTGCTAGTCTGGACTTTTTCTGGAAGCTGTTTTATTGGTTTCATTTCCTGTTCCCAGCTGAGAAAGAACAACTGGAGGCAGAAGCACGAGGATTTCATTCGGAGCATCAAACAGGCCAGGGAGGTGCAGCAGGTGATCACGCAAGGAGGGAAAGTTGTGAACCTGCCCCAGCCCCCCGCGAATCCAAACCCCGACTACGTGCCCTGCCCTAACTGCGGCCGGCGCTTTGCCCCCAGGCCGGCACAGAGGCACTTCCCCAAGTGTCAGCACATCAGGAGCCGCCCTCCTCCTCCTCCTCGCAGATGAAAACTGATGTGAAGAAGAGCAAAAGAGTCATGATCTTGGCTCACGACTCACGTCCTGCTTTTTCTTTTTAGAAACACATTTAGCACAGTTCACCCGTATGATGATGAAAAAAAAATGTTACCTTATTTTAATTAAATGATTTTTTTTTGGTGGACTGGTGTTTGCTTAGCTGTGGTTATTTCAGTTTTTCTCTTATCATTCATACACCTTGACCTCCTAAAAATAATTTTTCAACCTGGAACGTACAATTAGCAGGCAATAGAACAGGTCACATTGGTCTTGGAACCATCAAAAAGCAGTATTCACACATTCTCGGCATCAATTTTCCTTAAAAACAACTGAAAAAGCAAGGTAAAGAGTGATTGATTTTTTTAATGAAAGTTATTTGATTTAATTTATTTAATTTTCATAATATTTGAAATATGTTGGGATTAATGTGACTCAATATTATCTGCAGCTCTTACACTCCAGGCACCTGATAAAGTGGAACGCAGTGTCTTTGCCTTACATGGCGCTCAGCTCTTCCTCAATCCCAGCAGAAGCACCAGCAGAAGCAGCAGCCTCCGGGTCCTGCCTCATGCACAGCTTAAAATGCAACACCAAGTAATACAACAAACAACAGGGAAAACCATTCACGATCAGACACATCCGTTGATTGCTGGCTCTCAGTAAAGGGACATTGCATCATTACATCACAAAATAGATTACATTTCAAGGTTAAAGAATTACCATGTTCTGTGATTCAGAACGAGGCAGCAAAACTTCCTATAATCTGTTGTGGCCCTATGACATTGTAAAGGAGCAGGCTTGTGAATACATCTCGTTTAATCCAATGGAAATATAACTCTCAACTTTTTTGCGTTTTTGCCAATAAATAATACTACATTGTTAACTCTGCATAAAGAACCTTGGAATGGAACGTTTTTTGCAGTGAAATGTTTGCTGCATAACCTATACCCTTTCTCTCCTACATCACATTGCATTAGTCATTACAGTGATTAGTGAGCAGGAAGGGCTGCATCACATCGCAATTTGTGTGGAACTTGAATGCGAATTTGTTACAACATGGCGTAACTTACAGTCCTTTCACAAAATTCATGATTTTGTGCTCAATTTTGAGTTTGTAAAGTTTTTCTATAATGTCAATGATTTTATTTTGTGACTGAAATTAAATACTTTTGTGTCTGCAAAATTGGGACTGTAGTTCCACCTTAACCTACTAGTACTGTATGTCTTTGGACTGTGGGAAGAAACTGGAGCACCTGGAAGAAATCCACACAAATGAAGGGAGAACATACAATTCCATCCAGACTGCACCCCAGGAATTGAACCCAGGACCCCAGCTCTGTGAACCACAGTGCCACCTCATTGCTATAGTCACTATAATTAATGTCAAAACTCATTTGCAAATGAGCAGCCTGGGATCCAAAAGGATCAAGACAAGGATCCAAACAAAGCACTATCCCAAAGCTTGGCTTTGTACCATATATAATACAGGGCTTGATGCAGAAGGCAGATAATCAAAGTCCATGCAATAATTGCTAAGGGAAAGTGACTTTGTGTTCTTGGAGGGAAGTCACTCAACATGGAGCTGTGTTAGTGAAATGATTGTTCTGATGTACGGCTGATGTCCAAACACTGAAAACATGATTGTGTATGCAATCGCACTCCCGAGCTCCATTGGGTATGGTTAAAATAACTTTTTATAGTTCATCACATTCAAAGTGTGTGTACCTGATGAAAGTGTAACACGCATTTGGAGGAGTTATTCAGGATTTTCTTTCATTCAACTATTTCAAGACCCATTATTTTCAGATGTTGTAGTATACGTGAATAATGAAAGGCCTTCATATTACACAATGAAGGAATGACTTCGCAGGTGTGAAGAATAAAAGATTAATTCAGCTCACTTTGGGGAGTTTCACAATGGCCCTCCTTAAAGAAATGTGGGTTTGATTAAAGGAGTGAAGAAAAAGCACTGAATAATATTTGCTTCTGTAAACGTAATCATCTCAAAATATGGTTGAAGAAATTGAAGAAGGTTAAACATAATCCAAAACGTATAAGGTCAATTTAAGTACAACCAGAATTCTAGTGTTTATGCAATGCATCTGTGGGTTGATATGAAATATGGCCGTACTTAAACTAAACGAGGTTATCGAGAGCATATTCCGAATACGGCTTTGGCCAGTTGTACCGTGAACTGCGAGGACCGTATCTTATCCTGAACTGGCTGTGCGAATACCGTCCTCTGCTGGCAGAAGGAATAGATTACAACGGCACTGTATTGGCGATTAGTCCTATTGCTAGAATATTGAAACAACAAGGAGTCCGCGGAGTCAAGCAATGCTGAATAAACAAGTACCTGAAATTCAATAGGATTTTGTGTATTGATTACAAATAGGTGTGGAATTCTCATGTACAGTGGTATTCATGGATTCCTTACACAAGCAGCAGTTGTTATGATGCTTTCGTAATCTGAATATAAATCTGTTATCTACTTAAAACTGTAATTATTGAATAGATTAATGTCTTTGAAATGCTTCATTAACTGGGCAGTTTCCATGTTTGGAAATGTTTTTATTTTGATTGCTGATTGCTAGATACTGTATGTTTAATAGGCATGCTGTTAATATTTTCTACAAGAGCCAAATAAGACAGTTATGCTGTAGTAAGTTCTATATAAGTTATATAACATAAGTTATATTTTGTTCTGAGGTCAATTTGAATCTCATACTAAATAACTGGTGTCCTTTTATCTGAGAAACACTACCTGATTGATCACCTGATGCCTAGAAATTAGCATGCACAGTAGCCCAGCGTTTAGCATTGCTAGCTCACAGTGCTGAGGCCCTGGGTACACTTCTGGACCTGGGGTGCTATCTGTATGGAGCTTGTATGTTCTCCCCATGTTTGCATGAGTTTGCTTTGGGTGCTCCGGCTTCCTCCCACAGTTCAAAGAACTACTGGTAGGTTAATTGGCTTCTGGGATAATTGGTGAGTGTCTGTGTCTTCCCTGCATTGGACTACCATCCAGTCCCAGGTATCTCCTGCTTATTACTTTCTGAGGCTCTGGCTCCCCCGTGCCCCGCGACCCCCTGACCCCCTGACCCTGAATTGGATGAAGCGGTTAGAAAATGGGTGGTTTCTGTTATGCTCTGGTCATGCTCTGCCATAGCAACAACTTGTAAAAAATGCAGATGCTACTGTAGGATTTAACTCAAAGAAGGAGCTCAGATCACTGTGTTGGCATCACTGTACAGGTGTCCGGTGTGTTTTAGAACATATGTTAAAATCTTATTTACTAACTTCTAGACTTTTTACCCCCCATATCAGTCTGCAGGTGCACAGTGGTCTGTGGACACCCTCCTTGCTCTGTCGTAAAACAGGAAATAAAAAGCAACTGGTTTTGACTTTAATGCACTGAGACTGTGGAACTCACAGAACTCTCTTGTCAGAAAGGCAGCTTCTAACAGCTTTTAAGTGAAGACTAAGAACACTTTTCTATTTTATTAAAATAGATTATATATGTTTTGTTTAAATATATGTTATAAATGTTAAAACGACAGCTCGTATAAGCTTGTATTTTTACCTTTCGATCATTTTTAGAATTGCTTTGAGTTGCTTTTACCATGATAAACAGTACAAAATATGAGGTGTTGAACTTGTCTAAAGTTTTAAAGCGCTTTATGACGTAAAGTGTGATGACAGTCCTTGGCGGTCTATGTAACAATTCTTCTTGAAGTAGGTCATCGGGCCAACAGTATACAAACATTACAGCTCAAGTGCTTTTGTATCTGAACGCTTTTAGGTAAGTTATTTAGCAGCTGCGGTATTAATAATGATTTTAATGGCAAATTCAATTGCAGGTAAAATAAAAATGGCGGATAACTTTCTTTCTAGCTTCGTGAAGCGGTCGCGCTATATTATACATATATACCATAATAAGAAACATAATATGTACAGTAGAATTTTTCACTTTAAGCTGGCATTATCCAGAACCGGGTCAGGGAACGGACCCGGACCGTGCAGTGTGGTCCGTCGGCCTTCTAAAGATGTTTAGGAGATCGAGGCGCCCTTGGATTTGATTAGAAACTTGCATAATTTCTTAACTTGACCCCATTATCTTAAAAAAAACGGCCAGGCCAAGACCAAAGCATGAAGGCTGCGAGGATCGGGGGACTCTCATTTTTGGTCACAGCGTACAGTAGTAGATCAGTAACCTCTGTTTATCGTGATAACCTTTAATTATTTTCCAGTACTTTTTTAAATGATAAAACACATTGTCTCGCCAGTTTTGCTAAAGATACGGTTTTAGTGTTTACGCATAAATTTGTAAGCCGTAGGTTTAAATCTCGTGGTCTTATTTTCTGCATTTTCATCGTAAGGGAAGGCGCTCGTTTGCGATTTACGCGCTGAATATTGTAAGCAGAGGAGCCTTAAGGCACAGCCTCGCCTTAACACCATCGTTTGCATTGTCATTGTCATCCAGAAAAGCAGTCGTAAGAAAATGAATCTGTGGCGGCTCCGAACATTAAAAAAACTATATCTAGACTGCAAATACATCCCAATCTTACTATCAACACGTTTTAAGACCCCTCTCCTTTCCACCGGTATACAAGCTAAGAGAGAAATATTGGAAATCCCATCTGAAGTAGCCCTCGTCTCACCTTCGGAGCTGTGAGCGATGGGGATCATAATTAAAAGGGGTACAGTTACTTTGAAAATGTGTATGTGATAAATTTAAATAAAATAAAAAGATAAATTATATAACACAGACTGCTATCTATGTCCATGTGTTTAAGACGTATGAATCGGTTTTAAAACAGGCACACCCCTTTACTTCTCACAAATCCAACTGGAGTCTCAGTCCGTCGTCGCGATGAATTAGGAGCTCAGATGTAGGCTAAGTGATTGCAATTTACTTATTTAAAAGAACCACTTCAAATCAAAAGGGAGACATTTTGTAATGGTAGTTATCGTATTATAGTATACGATAACTGTATACGTAGTATACGTAATTGTAGATATACAGTACATAAAGGGTATGAATAGGTGTGAGCTTTTACTGTATATTTAATATTTTATCTGACCCACTTGTAGAAACCGCCTACTCAGATTTATTTAAGTGGTCTGCCATCATAAAGACAGAAAAATATAATGACACCCTGTTACATTAACTGTAAAATAAACGCCGTAACTGCGGCCATATGAAAATTTGGATAAAGATTATACAAACATCCTAAGGAGCTCTATGACATATGAGCGTCGTAATAATGGTTGGTGACCTGACGTAACAGTGCTCCCTGAATTACGTGATCTGTATATACCCAAATACAGATATATCACATAGGGAGATGCAGTCAAACATTGCATTGCTATCGTCGTGGTGAACTATTTCTCCGCTGTTTAAAACTTGTTTGGTAAGTGTCATCAAATATGCTTGTCAATTTGTAGCGAAATCGATATACTGTATCATAATCCTTCAGCTATCTATAATGTAGTGAAACGGCTAATTAATATTGATAAATTCCCTTATTCACAGTGACTTTTGCTCAAACCCCTGTTGCATAATGGGTTAATTTTATATAAAAAAACATTTATATCATAGATATAATACAAGCTTTGAAATGAAATAGCACATTTCCAGGTTTCAGTTAAACATTTTTAAAAAAGCTCATGACTTTAAGCATTCTGAACATTGAGAATGTTATTTGGGAAACAAATGTTTATTATAATGTTTATGTTTAGGATCTGTCTCCTACTGAGTCAGCATGCAGCATTCAACACCATTAGGTTTAATATTAAAAAGTTGTGTATTTCCTGAATTGTTTTTTTTTATTCTTTTCTATTAGACCATACTAGACTGTGCAGGATATCATTTATTTGCCATTTTTGCCTTTTCCAGATACCTGGGAAACAAAGCTCATATCTCATTTGCCAATGGAGCCCAGTCCTAAGCCTGGTGCTCTGTCCCCTTCCCCGAAGGACACAGACTCGAATCGACCCGCGCCCTTAAGGCAACAGGATCTGATCTCCACGTACTGCCCGCCTCCCAAGATACAGCTTCTGAAGGACACCTTCCAAGAGAAACTGATGCAGGAAAAGGAGAAAAAAATGATCGCCATGTACAATCGGCGGCAGGAGGCAGCTCTACAGAAGATGAGAAAATGTTTCCAATATGTCAAATACGCTGCGGAGAAGAAGATGGGGAACAGCTATCGCTTCCAAGCCCAACAGGGCCCCGAGAAGAACATTGTGGGGTATGATCGGTCTTACCCCCTGAAGCCTATGGGTAACAGGAAAGTCTCCGGCCCTGGTGAGGTTCGGGCTGTGGACCGCCCGGACGCACAGAGTGATTCCTTGTTTGCCCCCACCCCGCCTCAGGATGGTCATGAGAGGCCCTGCGAGAGGCCGGGCAGGAGGGGCTCAAGAGTACGCAAACCTAAGGACAGGACTGTCCTCCCCATGGTGGCGACCCCTCCAGGGCAATGCCCTTCTCATGCCAATGGGAAGGAGCACTTTCAGTTGCAAGAGGAGCTACGAAAAGTGGCCGAGGCAGAGGCCGCGCTGAAGGAGGAGCATCGCCGGAGGGAGGCCAGCCTGCAGGATGAGATGCGCCGGAAGGAGGCCATGATGAAGGACGAGATTCGCCAGAAGGAGGCCGTGATGCAGGCGAAGCTCTTCAGAGCTCAGGAGGAGCTGAGGATGGTTCCGAGAGAGATGGAAGACTCCAGAGAGGTGGCCGGAAGGGAAAATAGAGGCGAGGCAGAGCGAGCTTTGCCCCAGAGGACCATGGGCCAACCACCGCTCTAAGGCCGTGCCTCTTCTGACCTGCAGAATGGAGAAGCAAAAAGCCTTCACTCCAAGGAAAGCCCTTCCTATCAGAGGAGACAACCTTGATTATGGTTCTCCAATGGAAGATGGCGGATGCGCAGAATCGCACTTTCCCTCTGCGCTTTCCCATCAGGAGAGACGTCAAGTGAGCCCTTGCAGCCGTGGGCTAGAAGACGTCCCCTGTGGAAGGAGAAAGTATCTCAAGAAAGCAAGGCTCCCTGAAAGCGACGTGTCAGCGGCACAGGCCGCGCAGGGCCACTTCAGAAATAACACCACATGTCTGGATGAACAAACTCTGTCAGTGGAAAACAGATATTTGTCCCCTACAAGTCTGATGTGCCCTACCGCTGAGCAATTTCCATATGAGAATAGCCAGAGTGGAAACCCTCAGCTGGTGCCCTGTGAACTGTGTCACGGGAAGTTTGCTGTAGAGAGGCTGGAGAAACACAGCAAGATCTGCAAGAAGCTTCAGAATTCAAAGAGGAAGGTTTTTGACTCTTTCAAGCACAGGGCCAAGGGAACAGAACTGGAGACATACATCCATAAGAAGAAGGTTAATTCGCCAATCGTGGTAAGGGCTATCCTTAAACTCTTTCCAAGCTTCCCTTTTTTTCTCCTAGAGTCAGACTCAGCTTATAAATCAATGTAAACAATAAATAAGTGTTTTATGAAGTACTCTTCTGAAAAACTGCCGCAAAGGCACATTTGCCAGACAGAATAAATGTGTCTTAGTGACTTCTGAATTCTGTTGTAAAAATCTACATATCAAGCAAATAGCACTCACAGGAAACAAAACCATAACTACGTAAATTGTACTCTCTACCCAATGACCTGAAAGGTGGCCCCAGAAAGCTACGTTATTACTGTATTGATATTTTCTTGCCTTGTGAATGGTTTGCGACCAGACTGTGTACGCAGTGCTAGTCTGGACTTTTTCTGGAAGCTGTTTTATTGGTTTCATTTCCTGTTCCCAGCTGAGAAAGAACAACTGGAGGCAGAAGCACGAGGATTTCATTCGGAGCATCAAACAGGCCAGGGAGGTGCAGCAGGTGATCACGCAAGGAGGGAAAGTTGTGAACCTGCCCCAGCCCCCCGCGAATCCAAACCCCGACTACGTGCCCTGCCCTCACTGCGGCCGGCGCTTTACCCCCAGGCCGGCACAGAGGCACATCCCCAAGTGTCAGCACATCAGGAGCCGCCCTCCTCCTCCTCCTCGCAGATGAAAACTGATGTGAAGAAGAGCAAAAGAGTCATGATCTTGGCTCACGACTCACGTCCTGCTTTTTCTTTTTAGAAACACATTTAGCACAGTTCATCCGTATGATGATGAAAAAAAAATGTTACCTTATTTTAATTAAATGATTTTTTTTTGGTGGACTGGTGTTTGCGTAGCTGTGGTTATTTCAGTTTTTCTCTTATCATTCATACACCTTGACCTCCTAAAAATAATTTTTCAACCTGGAACGTACAATTAGCAGGCAATAAAACAGGTCACATTGGTCTTGGAACCATCAAAAAGCAGTATTCACACATTCTCGGCATCAATTTTCCTTAAAAACAACTGAAAAAGCAAGGTAAAGAGTGATTGATTTTTTTAATGAAAGTTATTTGATTTAATTTATTTAATTTTCATAATATTTGAAATATGTTGGGATTAATGTGACTCAATATTATCTGCAGCTCTTACACTCCAGGCACCTGATAAAGTGGAACGCAGTGTCTTTGCCTTACATGGCGCTCAGCTCTTCCTCAATCCCAGCAGAAGCACCAGCAGAAGCAGCAGCCTCCGGGTCCTGCCTCATGCACAGCTTAAAATGCAACACCAAGTAATACAACAAACAACAGGGAAAACCATTCACGATCAGACACATCCGTTGATTGCTGGCTCTCAGTAAAGGGACATTGCATCATTACATCACAAAATAGACTACATTTCAAGGTTAAAGAATTACCATGTTCTGCGATTCAGAACGAGGCAGCAAAACTTCCTATAATCTGTTGTGGCCCTGTGACATTGTAAAGGAGCAGGCTTGTGAATACATCTCGTTTAATCCAATGGAAATATAACTCTCAACTTTTTTACGTTTTTGCCAATAAATAATACTACATTGTTAACTCTGCATAAAGAACCTTGGAATGGAACGTTTTTTGCAGTGAAATGTTTGCTGCATAACCTATACCCTTTCTCTCCTACATCACATTGCATTAGTCATTACAGTGATTAGTGAGCAGGAAGGGCTGCATCACATCGCAATTTGTGTGGAACTTGAATGCAAATTTGTTACAACATGGCGTAACTTACAGTCCTTTCACAAAATTCATGATTTTGTGCTCAATTTTGAGTTTGTAAAGTTTTTCTATAATGTCAATGATTTTATTTTGTGACTGAAATTAAATACTTTTGTGTCTGCAAAATTGGGACTGTAGTTCCACCTTAACCTACTAGTACTGTATGTCTTTGGACTGTGGGAAGAAACTGGAGCACCTGGAAGAAATCCACACAAATGAAGGGAGAACATACAATTCCATCCAGACTGCACCCCAGGAATTGAACCCAGGACCCCAGCTCTGTGAACCACAGTGCCAGCTCATTGCTATAGTCACTATAATTAATGTCAAAACTCATTTGCAAATGAGCAGCCTGGGATCCAAAAGATCAAGACAAGGATCCAAACAAAGCACTATCCCAAAGCTTGGCTTTGTACCGTATATAATACAGGGCTTGATGCAGAAGGCAGATAATCAAAGTCCATGCAATAATTGCTAAGGGAAAGTGACTTTGTGTTCTTGGAGGGAAGTCACTCAACACGGAGCTGTGTTAGTGAAATGATTGTTCTGATGTACGGCTGATGTCCAAACACTGAAAACATGTGAAAAACAGTGTCCTGAGCTCCATTGGGTATGGTTAAAATAACTTTTTATAGTTCATCACATTCAAAGTGTGTGTACTTGATGAAAGTGTAACACGCATTTGGAGGAGTTATTCAGGATTTTCTTTCATTCAACTATTTCAAGACCCATTATTTTCAGATGTTGTAGTATACGTGAATAATGAAAGGCCTTCATATTACACAATGAAGGAATGACTTCGCAGGTGTGAAGAATGAAAGATTAATTCAGCTCACTTTGGGGAGTTTCACAATGGCCCTCCTTATAGAAATGTGGGTTTGATTAAAGGAGTGAAGAAAAAGCACTGAATAATATTTGCTTCTGTAAACGTAATCATCTCAAAATATGGTTGAAGAAATTGAAGAAGGTTAAACATAATCCAAAACGTATAAGGTCAATTTAAGTACAACCAGAATTCTAGTGTTTATGCAATGCATCTGTGGGTTGATATGAAATATGGCCGTACTTAAACTAAACGAGGTTATCGAGAGCATATTCCGAATACGGCTTTGGCCAGTTGTACCGTGAACTGCGAGGACCGTATCTTATCCTGAACTGGCTGTGCGAATACCGTCCTCTGCTGGCAGAAGGAATAGATTACAACGGCACTGTATTGGCGATTAGTCCTATTGCTAGAATATTGAAACAACAAGGAGTCCGCGGAGTCAAGCAATGCTGAATAAACAAGTACCTGAAATTCAATAGGATTTTGTGTATTGATTACAAATAGGTGTGGAATTCTCATGTACAGTGGTATTCATGGATTCCTTACACAAGCAGCAGTTGTTATGATGCTTTCGTAATCTGAATATAAATCTGTTATCTACTTAAAACTGTAATTATTGAATAGATTAATGTCTTTGAAATGCTTCATTAACTGGGCAGTTTCCATGTTTGGAAATGTTTTTATTTTGATTGCTGATTGCTAGATACTGTATGTTTAATAGGCATGCTGTTAATATTTTCTACAAGAGCCAAATAAGACAGTTATGCTGTAGTAAGTTCTATATAAGTTATATAACATAAGTTATATTTTGTTCTGAGGTCAATTTGAATCTCATACTAAATAACTGGTGTCCTTTTATCTGAGAAACACTACCTGATTGATCACCTGATGCCTAGAAATTAGCATGCACAGTAGCCCAGCGTTTAGCATTGCTAGCTCACAGTGCTGAGGCCCTGGGTACACTTCTGGACCTGGGGTGCTATCTGTATGGAGCTTGTATGTTCTCCCCATGTTTGCATGAGTTTGCTTTGGGTGCTCCGGCTTCCTCCCACAGTTCAAAGAACTACTGGTACACTTAGGTTAATTGGCTTCTGGGATAATTGGTGAGTGTCTGTGTCTTCCCTGCATTGGACTACCATCCAGTCCCAGGTATCTCCTGCTTATTACTTTCTGAGGCTCTGGCTCCCCCGTGCCCCGCGACCCCCTGACCCCCTGACCCTGAATTGGATGAAGCGGTTAGAAAATGGGTGGTTTCTGTTATGCTCTGGTCATGCTCTGCCATAGCAACAACTTGTAAAAAATGCAGATGCTAGGATTTAACTCAAAGAAGGAGCTCAGAGCACTGTGTTGGCATCACTGTACAGGTGTCCGGTTTGTTTTAGAACATGTGCTAAAATCTTATTTACTAACTTCTAGACTTTTTACCCCCCATATCAGTCTGCAGGTGCACAGTGGTCTGTGGACACCCTCCTTGCTCTGTCGTAAAACAGGAAATAAAAAGCAACTGGTTTTGACTTTAATGCACTGAGACTGTGGAACTCACAGAACTCTCTTGTCAGAAAGGCAGCTTCTAACAGCTTTTAAGTGAAGACTAAGAACACTTTTCTATTTTATTAAAATAGATTATATATGTTTTGTTTAAATATATGTTATAAATGTTAAAACGACAGCTCGTATAAGCTTGTATTTTTACCTTTCGATCATTTTTAGAATTGCTTTGAGTTGCTTTTACCATGATAAACAGTACAAAATATGAGGTGTTGAACTTGTCTAAAGTTTTAAAGCGCTTTATGACGTAAAGTGTGATGACAGTCCTTGGCGGTCTATGTAACAATTCTTCTTGAAGTAGGTCATCGGGCCAACAGTATACAAACATTACAGCTCAAGTGCTTTTGTATCTGAACGCTTTTAGGTAAGTTATTTAGCAGCTGCGGTATTAATAATGATTTTAATGGCAAATTCAATTGCAGGTAAAATAAAAATGGCGGATAACTTTCTTTCTAGCTTCGTGAAGCGGTCGCGCTATATTATACATATATACCATAATAAGAAACATAATATGTACAGTAGAATTTTTCACTTTAAGCTGGCATTATCCAGAACCGGGTCAGGGAACGGACCCGGACCGTGCAGTGTGGTCCGTCGGCCTTCTAAAGATGTTTAGGAGATCGAGGCGCCCTTGGATTTGATTAGAAACTTGCATAATTTCTTAACTTGACCCCATTATCTTAAAAAAAACGGCCAGGCCAAGACCAAAGCATGAAGGCTGCGAGGATCGGGGGACTCTCATTTTTGGTCACAGCGTACAGTAGTAGATCAGTAACCTCTGTTTATCGTGATAACCTTTAATTATTTTCCAGTACTTTTTTAAATGATAAAACACATTGTCTCGCCAGTTTTGCTAAAGATACGGTTTTAGTGTTTACGCATAAATTTGTAAGCCGTAGGTTTAAATCTCGTGGTCTTATTTTCTGCATTTTCATCGTAAGGGAAGGCGCTCGTTTGCGATTTACGCGCTGAATATTGTAAGCAGAGGAGCCTTAAGGCACAGCCTCGCCTTAACACCATCGTTTGCATTGTCATTGTCATCCAGAAAAGCAGTCGTAAGAAAATGAATCTGTGGCGGCTCCGAACATTAAAAAAACTATATCTAGACTGCAAATACATCCCAATCTTACTATCAACACGTTTTAAGACCCCTCTCCTTTCCACCGGTATACAAGCTAAGAGAGAAATATTGGAAATCCCATCTGAAGTAGCCCTCGTCTCACCTTCGGAGCTGTGAGCGATGGGGATCATAATTAAAAGGGGTACAGTTACTTTGAAAATGTGTATGTGATAAATTTAAATAAAATAAAAAGATAAATTATATAACACAGACTGCTATCTATGTCCATGTGTTTAAGACGTATGAATCGGTTTTAAAACAGGCACACCCCTTTACTTCTCACAAATCCAACTGGAGTCTCAGTCCGTCGTCGCGATGAATTAGGAGCTCAGATGTAGGCTAAGTGATTGCAATTTACTTATTTAAAAGAACCACTTCAAATCAAAAGGGAGACATTTTGTAATGGTAGTTATCGTATTATAGTATACGATAACTGTATACGTAGTATACGTAATTGTAGATATACAGTACATAAAGGGTATGAATAGGTGTGAGCTTTTACTGTATATTTAATATTTTATCTGACCCACTTGTAGAAACCGCCTACTCAGATTTATTTAAGTGGTCTGCCACCATAAAGACAGAAAAATATAATGACACCCTGTTACATTAACTGTAAAATAAACGCCGTAACTGCGGCCATATGAAAATTTGGATAAAGATTATACAAACATCCTAAGGAGCTCTATGACATATGAGCGTCGTAATAATGGTTGGTGACCTGACGTAACAGTGCTCCCTGAATTACGTGATCTGTATATACCCAAATACAGATATATCACATAGGGAGATGCAGTCAAACATTGCATTGCTATCGTCGTGGTGAACTATTTCTCCGCTGTTTAAAACTTGTTTGGTAAGTGTCATCAAATATGCTTGTCAATTTGTAGCGAAATCGATATACTGTATCATAATCCTTCAGCTATCTATAATGTAGTGAAACGGCTAATTAATATTGATAAATTCCCTTATTCACAGTGACTTTTGCTCAAACCCCTGTTGCATAATGGGTTAATTTTATATAAAAAAACATTTATATCATAGATATAATACAAGCTTTGAAATGAAATAGCACATTTCCAGGTTTCAGTTAAACATTTTTAAAAAAGCTCATGACTTTAAGCATTCTGAACATTGAGAATGTTATTTGGGAAACAAATGTTTATTATAATGTTTATGTTTAGGATCTGTCTCCTACTGAGTCAGCATGCAGCATTCAACACCATTAGGTTTAATATTAAAAAGTTGTGTATTTCCTGAATTGTTTTTTTTATTCTTTTCTATTAGACCATACTAGACTGTGCAGGATATCATTTATTTGCCATTTTTGCCTTTTCCAGATACCTGGGAAACAAAGCTCATATCTCATTTGCCAATGGAGCCCAGTCCTAAGCCTGGTGCTCTGTCCCCTTCCCCGAAGGACACAGACTCGAATCGACCCGCGCCCTTAAGGCAACAGGATCTGATCTCCACGTACTGCCCGCCTCCCAAGATACAGCTTCTGAAGGACACCTTCCAAGAGAAACTGATGCAGGAAAAGGAGAAAAAAATGATCGCCATGTACAATCGGCGGCAGGAGGCAGCTCTACAGAAGATGAGAAAATGTTTCCAATATGTCAAATACGCTGCGGAGAAGAAGATGGGGAACAGCTATCGCTTCCAAGCCCAACAGGGCCCCGAGAAGAACATTGTGGGGTATGATCGGTCTTACCCCCTGAAGCCTATGGGTAACAGGAAAGTCTCCGGCCCTGGTGAGGTTCGGGCTGTGGACCGCCCGGAAGCACAGAGTGATTCCTTGTTTGCCCCCACCCCGCCTCAGGATGGTCATGAGAGGCCCTGCGAGAGGCCGGGCAGGAGGGGCTCAAGAGTACGCAAACCTAAGGACAGGACTGTCCTCCCCATGGTGGCGACCCCTCCAGGGCAATGCCCTTCTCATGCCAATGGGAAGGAGCACTTTCAGTTGCAAGAGGAGCTACGAAAAGTGGCCGAGGCAGAGGCCGCGCTGAAGGAGGAGCATCGCCGGAGGGAGGCCAGCCTGCAGGATGAGATGCGCCGGAAGGAGGCCATGATGAAGGACGAGATTCGCCAGAAGGAGGCCGTGATGCAGGCGAAGCTCTTCAGAGCTCAGGAGGAGCTGAGGATGGTTCCGAGAGAGATGGAAGACTCCAGAGAGGTGGCCGGAAGGGAAAATAGAGGCGAGGCAGAGCGAGCTTTGCCCCAGAGGACCATGGGCCAACCACCGCTCTAAGGCCGTGCCTCTTCTGACCTGCAGAATGGAGAAGCAAAAAGCCTTCACTCCAAGGAAAGCCCTTCCTATCAGAGGAGACAACCTTGATTATGGTTCTCCAATGGAAGATGGCGGATGCGCAGAATCGCACTTTCCCTCTGCGCTTTCCCATCAGGAGAGACGTCAAGTGAGCCCTTGCAGCCGTGGGCTAGAAGACGTCCCCTGTGGAAGGAGAAAGTATCTCAAGAAAGCAAGGCTCCCTGAAAGCGACGTGTCAGCGGCACAGGCCGCGCAGGGCCACTTCAGAAATAACACCACATGTCTGGATGAACAAACTCTGTCAGTGGAAAACAGATATTTGTCCCCTACAAGTCTGATGTGCCCTACCGCTGAGCAATTTCCATATGAGAATAGCCAGAGTGGAAACCCTCAGCTGGTGCCCTGTGAACTGTGTCACGGGAAGTTTGCTGTAGAGAGGCTGGAGAAACACAGCAAGATCTGCAAGAAGCTTCAGAATTCAAAGAGGAAGGTTTTTGACTCTTTCAAGCACAGGGCCAAGGGAACAGAACTGGAGACATACATCCATAAGAAGAAGGTTAATTCGCCAATCGTGGTAAGGGCTATCCTTAAACTCTTTCCAAGCTTCCCTTTTTTTCTCCTAGAGTCAGACTCAGCTTATAAATCAATGTAAACAATAAATAAGTGTTTTATGAAGTACTCTTCTGAAAAACTGCCGCAAAGGCACATTTGCCAGACAGAATAAATGTGTCTTAGTGACTTCTGAATTCTGTTGTAAAAATCTACATATCAAGCAAATAGCACTCACAGGAAACAAAACCATAACTACGTAAATTGTACTCTCTACCCAATGACCTGAAAGGTGGCCCCAGAAAGCTACGTTATTACTGTATTGATATTTTCTTGCCTTGTGAATGGTTTGCGACCAGACTGTGTACGCAGTGCTAGTCTGGACTTTTTCTGGAAGCTGTTTTATTGGTTTCATTTCCTGTTCCCAGCTGAGAAAGAACAACTGGAGGCAGAAGCACGAGGATTTCATTCGGAGCATCAAACAGGCCAGGGAGGTGCAGCAGGTGATCACGCAAGGAGGGAAAGTTGTGAACCTGCCCCAGCCCCCCGCGAATCCAAACCCCGACTACGTGCCCTGCCCTCACTGCGGCCGGCGCTTTGCCCCCAGGCCGGCACAGAGGCACTTCCCCAAGTGTCAGCACATCAGGAGCCGCCCTCCTCCTCCTCCTCGCAGATGAAAACTGATGTGAAGAAGAGCAAAAGAGTCATGATCTTGGCTCACGACTCACGTCCTGCTTTTTCTTTTTAGAAACACATTTAGCACAGTTCATCCGTATGATGATGAAAAAAAAATGTTACCTTATTTTAATTAAATGATTTTTTTTTGGTGGACTGGTGTTTGCGTAGCTGTGGTTATTTCAGTTTTTCTCTTATCATTCATACACCTTGACCTCCTAAAAATAATTTTTCAACCTGGAACGTACAATTAGCAGGCAATAGAACAGGTCATATTGGTCTTGGAACCATCAAAAAGCAGTATTCACACATTCTCGGCATCAATTTTCCTTAAAAACAACTGAAAAAGCAAGGTAAAGAGTGATTGATTTTTTTAATGAAAGTTATTTGATTTAATTTATTTAATTTTCATAATATTTGAAATATGTTGGGATTAATGTGACTCCATATTATCTGCAGCTCTTACACTCCAGGCACCTGATAAAGTGGAACGCAGTGTCTTTGCCTTACATGGCGCTCAGCTCTTCCTCAATCCCAGCAGAAGCACCAGCAGAAGCAGCAGCCTCCGGGTCCTGCCTCATGCACAGCTTAAAATGCAACACCAAGTAATACAACAAACAACAGGGAAAACCATTCACGATCAGACACATCCGTTGATTGCTGGCTCTCAGTAAAGGGACATTGCATCATTACATCACAAAATAGACTACATTTCAAGGTTAAAGAATTACCATGTTCTGCGATTCAGAACGAGGCAGCAAAACTTCCTATAATCTGTTGTGGCCCTGTGACATTGTAAAGGAGCAGGCTTGTGAATACATCTCGTTTAATCCAATGGAAATATAACTCTCAACTTTTTTACGTTTTTGCCAATAAATAATACTACATTGTTAACTCTGCATAAAGAACCTTGGAATGGAACGTTTTTTGCAGTGAAATGTTTGCTGCATAACCTATACCCTTTCTCTCCTACATCACATTGCATTAGTCATTACAGTGATTAGTGAGCAGGAAGGGCTGCATCACATCGCAATTTGTGTGGAACTTGAATGCAAATTTGTTACAACATGGCGTAACTTACAGTCCTTTCACAAAATTCATGATTTTGTGCTCAATTTTGAGTTTGTAAAGTTTTTCTATAATGTCAATGATTTTATTTTGTGACTGAAATTAAATACTTTTGTGTCTGCAAAATTGGGACTGTAGTTCCACCTTAACCTACTAGTACTGTATGTCTTTGGACTGTGGGAAGAAACTGGAGCACCTGGAAGAAATCCACACAAATGAAGGGAGAACATACAATTCCATCCAGACTGCACCCCAGGAATTGAACCCAGG
The DNA here is from genome assembly GCF_059453375.1 of Lepisosteus platostomus. NCBI lineage: Eukaryota > Metazoa > Chordata > Actinopteri > Semionotiformes > Lepisosteidae > Lepisosteus > Lepisosteus platostomus. The sequence goes on from NW_028291679.1 coordinate 54,772, forward strand.
ACCCCAGCTCTGTGAACCACAGTGCCAGCTCATTGCTATAGTCACTATAATTAATGTCAAAACTCATTTGCAAATGAGCAGCCTGGGATCCAAAAGGATCAAGACAAGGATCCAAACAAAGCACTATCCCAAAGCTTGGCTTTGTACCGTATATAATACAGGGCTTGATGCAGAAGGCAGATAATCAAAGTCCATGCAATAATTGCTAAGGGAAAGTGACTTTGTGTTCTTGGAGGGAAGTCACTCAACACGGAGCTGTGTTAGTGAAATGATTGTTCTGATGTACGGCTGATGTCCAAACACTGAAAACATGTGAAAAACAGTGTCCTGAGCTCCATTGGGTATGGTTAAAATAACTTTTTATAGTTCATCACATTCAAAGTGTGTGTACTTGATGAAAGTGTAACACGCATTTGGAGGAGTTATTCAGGATTTTCTTTCATTCAACTATTTCAAGACCCATTATTTTCAGATGTTGTAGTATACGTGAATAATGAAAGGCCTTCATATTACACAATGAAGGAATGACTTCGCAGGTGTGAAGAATGAAAGATTAATTCAGCTCACTTTGGGGAGTTTCACAATGGCCCTCCTTATAGAAATGTGGGTTTGATTAAAGGAGTGAAGAAAAAGCACTGAATAATATTTGCTTCTGTAAACGTAATCATCTCAAAATATGGTTGAAGAAATTGAAGAAGGTTAAACATAATCCAAAACGTATAAGGTCAATTTAAGTACAACCAGAATTCTAGTGTTTATGCAATGCATCTGTGGGTTGATATGAAATATGGCCGTACTTAAACTAAACGAGGTTATCGAGAGCATATTCCGAATACGGCTTTGGCCAGTTGTACTGTGAACTGCGAGGACCGTATCTTATCCTGAACTGGCTGTGCGAATACCGTCCTCTGCTGGCAGAAGGAATAGATTACAACGGCACTGTATTGGCGATTAGTCCTATTGCTAGAATATTGAAACAACAAGGAGTCCGCGGAGTCAAGCAATGCTGAATAAACAAGTACCTGAAATTCAATAGGATTTTGTGTATTGATTACAAATAGGTGTGGAATTCTCATGTACAGTGGTATTCATGGATTCCTTACACAAGCAGCAGTTGTTATGATGCTTTCGTAATCTGAATATAAATCTGTTATCTACTTAAAACTGTAATTATTGAATAGATTAATGTCTTTGAAATGCTTCATTAACTGGGCAGTTTCCATGTTTGGAAATGTTTTTATTTTGATTGCTGATTGCTAGATACTGTATGTTTAATAGGCATGCTGTTAATATTTTCTACAAGAGCCAAATAAGACAGTTATGCTGTAGTAAGTTCTATATAAGTTATATAACATAAGTTATATTTTGTTCTGAGGTCAATTTGAATCTCATACTAAATAACTGGTGTCCTTTTATCTGAGAAACACTACCTGATTGATCACCTGATGCCTAGAAATTAGCATGCACAGTAGCCCAGCGTTTAGCATTGCTAGCTCACAGTGCTGAGGCCCTGGGTACACTTCTGGACCTGGGGTGCTATCTGTATGGAGCTTGTATGTTCTCCCCATGTTTGCATGAGTTTGCTTTGGGTGCTCCGGCTTCCTCCCACAGTTCAAAGAACTACTGGTACACTTAGGTTAATTGGCTTCTGGGATAATTGGTGAGTGTCTGTGTCTTCCCTGCATTGGACTACCATCCAGTCCCAGGTATCTCCTGCTTATTACTTTCTGAGGCTCTGGCTCCCCCGTGCCCCGCGACCCCCTGACCCCCTGACCCTGAATTGGATGAAGCGGTTAGAAAATGGGTGGTTTCTGTTATGCTCTGGTCATGCTCTGCCATAGCAACAACTTGTAAAAAATGCAGATGCTAGGATTTAACTCAAAGAAGGAGCTCAGAGCACTGTGTTGGCATCACTGTACAGGTGTCCGGTTTGTTTTAGAACATGTGCTAAAATCTTATTTACTAACTTCTAGACTTTTTACCCCCCATATCAGTCTGCAGGTGCACAGTGGTCTGTGGACACCCTCCTTGCTCTGTCGTAAAACAGGAAATAAAAAGCAACTGGTTTTGACTTTAATGCACTGAGACTGTGGAACTCACAGAACTCTCTTGTCAGAAAGGCAGCTTCTAACAGCTTTTAAGTGAAGACTAAGAACACTTTTCTATTTTATTAAAATAGATTATATATGTTTTGTTTAAATATATGTTATAAATGTTAAAACGACAGCTCGTATAAGCTTGTATTTTTACCTTTCGATCATTTTTAGAATTGCTTTGAGTTGCTTTTACCATGATAAACAGTACAAAATATGAGGTGTTGAACTTGTCTAAAGTTTTAAAGCGCTTTATGACGTAAAGTGTGATGACAGTCCTTGGCGGTCTATGTAACAATTCTTCTTGAAGTAGGTCATCGGGCCAACAGTATACAAACATTACAGCTCAAGTGCTTTTGTATCTGAACGCTTTTAGGTAAGTTATTTAGCAGCTGCGGTATTAATAATGATTTTAATGGCAAATTCAATTGCAGGTAAAATAAAAATGGCGGATAACTTTCTTTCTAGCTTCGTGAAGCGGTCGCGCTATATTATACATATATACCATAATAAGAAACATAATATGTACAGTAGAATTTTTCACTTTAAGCTGGCATTATCCAGAACCGGGTCAGGGAACGGACCCGGACCGTGCAGTGTGGTCCGTCGGCCTTCTAAAGATGTTTAGGAGATCGAGGCGCCCTTGGATTTGATTAGAAACTTGCATAATTTCTTAACTTGACCCCATTATCTTAAAAAAAACGGCCAGGCCAAGACCAAAGCATGAAGGCTGCGAGGATCGGGGGACTCTCATTTTTGGTCACAGCGTACAGTAGTAGATCAGTAACCTCTGTTTATCGTGATAACCTTTAATTATTTTCCAGTACTTTTTTAAATGATAAAACACATTGTCTCGCCAGTTTTGCTAAAGATACGGTTTTAGTGTTTACGCATAAATTTGTAAGCCGTAGGTTTAAATCTCGTGGTCTTATTTTCTGCATTTTCATCGTAAGGGAAGGCGCTCGTTTGCGATTTACGCGCTGAATATTGTAAGCAGAGGAGCCTTAAGGCACAGCCTCGCCTTAACACCATCGTTTGCATTGTCATTGTCATCCAGAAAAGCAGTCGTAAGAAAATGAATCTGTGGCGGCTCCGAACATTAAAAAAACTATATCTAGACTGCAAATACATCCCAATCTTACTATCAACACGTTTTAAGACCCCTCTCCTTTCCACCGGTATACAAGCTAAGAGAGAAATATTGGAAATCCCATCTGAAGTAGCCCTCGTCTCACCTTCGGAGCTGTGAGCGATGGGGATCATAATTAAAAGGGGTACAGTTACTTTGAAAATGTGTATGTGATAAATTTAAATAAAATAAAAAGATAAATTATATAACACAGACTGCTATCTATGTCCATGTGTTTAAGACGTATGAATCGGTTTTAAAACAGGCACACCCCTTTACTTCTCACAAATCCAACTGGAGTCTCAGTCCGTCGTCGCGATGAATTAGGAGCTCAGATGTAGGCTAAGTGATTGCAATTTACTTATTTAAAAGAACCACTTCAAATCAAAAGGGAGACATTTTGTAATGGTAGTTATCGTATTATAGTATACGATAACTGTATACGTAGTATACGTAATTGTAGATATACAGTACATAAAGGGTATGAATAGGTGTGAGCTTTTACTGTATATTTAATATTTTATCTGACCCACTTGTAGAAACCGCCTACTCAGATTTATTTAAGTGGTCTGCCACCATAAAGACAGAAAAATATAATGACACCCTGTTACATTAACTGTAAAATAAACGCCGTAACTGCGGCCATATGAAAATTTGGATAAAGATTATACAAACATCCTAAGGAGCTCTATGACATATGAGCGTCGTAATAATGGTTGGTGACCTGACGTAACAGTGCTCCCTGAATTACGTGATCTGTATATACCCAAATACAGATATATCACATAGGGAGATGCAGTCAAACATTGCATTGCTATCGTCGTGGTGAACTATTTCTCCGCTGTTTAAAACTTGTTTGGTAAGTGTCATCAAATATGCTTGTCAATTTGTAGCGAAATCGATATACTGTATCATAATCCTTCAGCTATCTATAATGTAGTGAAACGGCTAATTAATATTGATAAATTCCCTTATTCACAGTGACTTTTGCTCAAACCCCTGTTGCATAATGGGTTAATTTTATATAAAAAAACATTTATATCATAGATATAATACAAGCTTTGAAATGAAATAGCACATTTCCAGGTTTCAGTTAAACATTTTTAAAAAAGCTCATGACTTTAAGCATTCTGAACATTGAGAATGTTATTTGGGAAACAAATGTTTATTATAATGTTTATGTTTAGGATCTGTCTCCTACTGAGTCAGCATGCAGCATTCAACACCATTAGGTTTAATATTAAAAAGTTGTGTATTTCCTGAATTGTTTTTTTTATTCTTTTCTATTAGACCATACTAGACTGTGCAGGATATCATTTATTTGCCATTTTTGCCTTTTCCAGATACCTGGGAAACAAAGCTCATATCTCATTTGCCAATGGAGCCCAGTCCTAAGCCTGGTGCTCTGTCCCCTTCCCCGAAGGACACAGACTCGAATCGACCCGCGCCCTTAAGGCAACAGGATCTGATCTCCACGTACTGCCCGCCTCCCAAGATACAGCTTCTGAAGGACACCTTCCAAGAGAAACTGATGCAGGAAAAGGAGAAAAAAATGATCGCCATGTACAATCGGCGGCAGGAGGCAGCTCTACAGAAGATGAGAAAATGTTTCCAATATGTCAAATACGCTGCGGAGAAGAAGATGGGGAACAGCTATCGCTTCCAAGCCCAACAGGGCCCCGAGAAGAACATTGTGGGGTATGATCGGTCTTACCCCCTGAAGCCTATGGGTAACAGGAAAGTCTCCGGCCCTGGTGAGGTTCGGGCTGTGGACCGCCCGGAAGCACAGAGTGATTCCTTGTTTGCCCCCACCCCGCCTCAGGATGGTCATGAGAGGCCCTGCGAGAGGCCGGGCAGGAGGGGCTCAAGAGTACGCAAACCTAAGGACAGGACTGTCCTCCCCATGGTGGCGACCCCTCCAGGGCAATGCCCTTCTCATGCCAATGGGAAGGAGCACTTTCAGTTGCAAGAGGAGCTACGAAAAGTGGCCGAGGCAGAGGCCGCGCTGAAGGAGGAGCATCGCCGGAGGGAGGCCAGCCTGCAGGATGAGATGCGCCGGAAGGAGGCCATGATGAAGGACGAGATTCGCCAGAAGGAGGCCGTGATGCAGGCGAAGCTCTTCAGAGCTCAGGAGGAGCTGAGGATGGTTCCGAGAGAGATGGAAGACTCCAGAGAGGTGGCCGGAAGGGAAAATAGAGGCGAGGCAGAGCGAGCTTTGCCCCAGAGGACCATGGGCCAACCACCGCTCTAAGGCCGTGCCTCTTCTGACCTGCAGAATGGAGAAGCAAAAAGCCTTCACTCCAAGGAAAGCCCTTCCTATCAGAGGAGACAACCTTGATTATGGTTCTCCAATGGAAGATGGCGGATGCGCAGAATCGCACTTTCCCTCTGCGCTTTCCCATCAGGAGAGACGTCAAGTGAGCCCTTGCAGCCGTGGGCTAGAAGACGTCCCCTGTGGAAGGAGAAAGTATCTCAAGAAAGCAAGGCTCCCTGAAAGCGACGTGTCAGCGGCACAGGCCGCGCAGGGCCACTTCAGAAATAACACCACATGTCTGGATGAACAAACTCTGTCAGTGGAAAACAGATATTTGTCCCCTACAAGTCTGATGTGCCCTACCGCTGAGCAATTTCCATATGAGAATAGCCAGAGTGGAAACCCTCAGCTGGTGCCCTGTGAACTGTGTCACGGGAAGTTTGCTGTAGAGAGGCTGGAGAAACACAGCAAGATCTGCAAGAAGCTTCAGAATTCAAAGAGGAAGGTTTTTGACTCTTTCAAGCACAGGGCCAAGGGAACAGAACTGGAGACATACATCCATAAGAAGAAGGTTAATTCGCCAATCGTGGTAAGGGCTATCCTTAAACTCTTTCCAAGCTTCCCTTTTTTTCTCCTAGAGTCAGACTCAGCTTATAAATCAATGTAAACAATAAATAAGTGTTTTATGAAGTACTCTTCTGAAAAACTGCCGCAAAGGCACATTTGCCAGACAGAATAAATGTGTCTTAGTGACTTCTGAATTCTGTTGTAAAAATCTACATATCAAGCAAATAGCACTCACAGGAAACAAAACCATAACTACGTAAATTGTACTCTCTACCCAATGACCTGAAAGGTGGCCCCAGAAAGCTACGTTATTACTGTATTGATATTTTCTTGCCTTGTGAATGGTTTGCGACCAGACTGTGTACGCAGTGCTAGTCTGGACTTTTTCTGGAAGCTGTTTTATTGGTTTCATTTCCTGTTCCCAGCTGAGAAAGAACAACTGGAGGCAGAAGCACGAGGATTTCATTCGGAGCATCAAACAGGCCAGGGAGGTGCAGCAGGTGATCACGCAAGGAGGGAAAGTTGTGAACCTGCCCCAGCCCCCCGCGAATCCAAACCCCGACTACGTGCCCTGCCCTCACTGCGGCCGGCGCTTTGCCCCCAGGCCGGCACAGAGGCACTTCCCCAAGTGTCAGCACATCAGGAGCCGCCCTCCTCCTCCTCCTCGCAGATGAAAACTGATGTGAAGAAGAGCAAAAGAGTCATGATCTTGGCTCACGACTCACGTCCTGCTTTTTCTTTTTAGAAACACATTTAGCACAGTTCATCCGTATGATGATGAAAAAAAAATGTTACCTTATTTTAATTAAATGATTTTTTTTTGGTGGACTGGTGTTTGCGTAGCTGTGGTTATTTCAGTTTTTCTCTTATCATTCATACACCTTGACCTCCTAAAAATAATTTTTCAACCTGGAACGTACAATTAGCAGGCAATAGAACAGGTCATATTGGTCTTGGAACCATCAAAAAGCAGTATTCACACATTCTCGGCATCAATTTTCCTTAAAAACAACTGAAAAAGCAAGGTAAAGAGTGATTGATTTTTTTAATGAAAGTTATTTGATTTAATTTATTTAATTTTCATAATATTTGAAATATGTTGGGATTAATGTGACTCCATATTATCTGCAGCTCTTACACTCCAGGCACCTGATAAAGTGGAACGCAGTGTCTTTGCCTTACATGGCGCTCAGCTCTTCCTCAATCCCAGCAGAAGCACCAGCAGAAGCAGCAGCCTCCGGGTCCTGCCTCATGCACAGCTTAAAATGCAACACCAAGTAATACAACAAACAACAGGGAAAACCATTCACGATCAGACACATCCGTTGATTGCTGGCTCTCAGTAAAGGGACATTGCATCATTACATCACAAAATAGACTACATTTCAAGGTTAAAGAATTACCATGTTCTGCGATTCAGAACGAGGCAGCAAAACTTCCTATAATCTGTTGTGGCCCTGTGACATTGTAAAGGAGCAGGCTTGTGAATACATCTCGTTTAATCCAATGGAAATATTGCTCTCAACTTTTTTACGTTTTTGCCAATAAATAATACTACATTGTTAACTCTGCATAAAGAACCTTGGAATGGAACGTTTTTTGCAGTGAAATGTTTGCTGCATAACCTATACCCTTTCTCTCCTACATCACATTGCATTAGTCATTACAGTGATTAGTGAGCAGGAAGGGCTGCATCACATCGCAATTTGTGTGGAACTTGAATGCGAATTTGTTACAACATGGCGTAACTTACAGTCCTTTCACAAAATTCATGATTTTGTGCTCAATTTTGAGTTTGTAAAGTTTTTCTATAATGTCAATGATTTTATTTTGTGACTGAAATTAAATAATTTTGTGTCTGCAAAATTGGGACTGTAGTTCCACCTTAACCTACTAGTACTGTATGTCTTTGGACTGTGGGAAGAAACTGGAGCACCTGGAAGAAATCCACACAAATGAAGGGAGAACATACAATTCCATCCAGACTGCACCCCAGGAATTGAACCCAGGACCCCAGCTCTGTGAACCACAGTGCCACCTCATTGCTATAGTCACTATAATTAATGTCAAAACTCATTTGCAAATGAGCAGCCTGGGATCCAAAAGGATCAAGACAAGGATCCAAACAAAGCACTATCCCAAAGCTTGGCTTTGTACCGTATATAATACAGGGCTTGATGCAGAAGGCAGATAATCAAAGTCCATGCAATAATTGCTAAGGGAAAGTGACTTTGTGTTCTTGGAGGGAAGTCACTCAACATGGAGCTGTGTTAGTGAAATGATTGTTCTGATGGACGGCTGATGTCCAAACACTGAAAACATGATTGTGTATGCAATCGCACTCCTGAGCTCCATTGGGTATGGTTAAAATAACTTTTTATAGTTCATCACATTCAAAGTGTGTGTACTTGATGAAAGTGTAACACGCATTTGGAGGAGTTATTCAGGATTTTCTTTCATTCAACTATTTCAAGACCCATTATTTTCAGATGTTGTAGTATACGTGAATAATGAAAGGCCTTCATATTACACAATGTAGGAATGACTTCGCAGGTGTGAAGAATAAAAGATTAATTCAGCTCACTTTGGGGAGTTTCACAATGGCCCTCCTTATAGAAATGTGGGTTTGATTAAAGGAGTGAAGAAAAAGCACTGAATAATATTTGCTTCTGTAAACGTAATCATCTCAAAATATGGTTGAAGAAATTGAAGAAGGTTAAACATAATCCAAAACGTATAAGGTCAATTTAAGTACAACCAGAATTCTAGTGTTTATGCAATGCATCTGTGGGTTGATATGAAATATGGCCGTACTTAAACTAAACGAGGTTATCGAGAGCATATTCCGAATACGGCTTTGGCCAGTTGTACTGTGAACTGCGAGGACCGTATCTTATCCTGAACTGGCTGTGCGAATACCGTCCTCTGCTGGCAGAAGGAATAGATTACAACGGCACTGTATTGGCGATTAGTCCTATTGCTAGAATATTGAAACAACAAGGAGTCCGCGGAGTCAAGCAATGCTGAATAAACAAGTACCTGAAATTCAATAGGATTTTGTGTATTGATTACAAATAGGTGTGGAATTCTCATGTACAGTGGTATTCATGGATTCCTTACACAAGCAGCAGTTGTTATGATGCTTTCGTAATCTGAATATAAATCTGTTATCTACTTAAAACTGTAATTATTGAATAGATTAATGTCTTTGAAATGCTTCATTAACTGGGCAGTTTCCATGTTTGGAAATGTTTTTATTTTGATTGCTGATTGCTAGATACTGTATGTTTAATAGGCATGCTGTTAATATTTTCTACAAGAGCCAAATAAGACAGTTATGCTGTAGTAAGTTCTATATAAGTTATATAACATAAGTTATATTTTGTTCTGAGGTCAATTTGAATCTCATACTAAATAACTGGTGTCCTTTTATCTGAGAAACACTACCTGATTGATCACCTGATGCCTAGAAATTAGCATGCACAGTAGCCCAGCGTTTAGCATTGCTAGCTCACAGTGCTGAGGCCCTGGGTACACTTCTGGACCTGGGGTGCTATCTGTATGGAGCTTGTATGTTCTCCCCATGTTTGCATGAGTTTGCTTTGGGTGCTCTGGCTTCCTCCCACAGTTCAAAGAACTACTGGTAGGTTAATTGGCTTCTGGGATAATTGGTGAGTGTCTGTGTCTTCCCTGCATTGGACTACCATCCAGTCCCAGGTATCTCCTGCTTATTACTTTCTGAGGCTCTGGCTCCCCCGTGCCCCGCGACCCCCTGACCCCCTGACCCTGAATTGGATGAAGCGGTTAGAAAATGGGTGGTTTCTGTTATGCTCTGGTCATGCTCTGCCATAGCAACAACTTGTAAAAAATGCAGATGCTAGGATTTAACTCAAAGAAGGAGCTCAGATCACTGTGTTGGCATCACTGTACAGGTGTCCGGTGTGTTTTAGAACATATGTTAAAATCTTATTTACTAACTTCTAGACTTTTTACCCCCCATATCAGTCTGCAGGTGCACAGTGGTCTGTGGACACCCTCCTTGCTCTGTCGTAAAACAGGAAATAAAAAGCAACTGGTTTTGACTTTAATGCACTGAGACTGTGGAACTCACAGAACTCTCTTGTCAGAAAGGCAGCTTCTAACAGCTTTTAAGTGAAGACTAAGAACACTTTTCTATTTTCTTAAAATAGATTATATATGTTTTGTTTAAATATATGTTATAAATGTTAAAACGACAGCTCGTATAAGCTTGTATTTTTACCTTTCGATCATTTTTATAATTGCTTTGAGTTGCTTTTACCATGATAAACAGTACAAAATATGAGGTGTTGAACTTGTCTAAAGTTTTAAAGCGCTTTATGGCGTAAAGTGTGATGACAGTCCTTGGCGGTCTATGTAACAATTCTTCTTGAAGTAGGTCATCGGGCCAACAGTATACAAACATTACAGCTCAAGTGCTTTTGTATCTGAACGCTTTTAGGTAAGTAATTTAGCAGCTGCGGTATTAATCGTGATTTTAATGGCAAATTCAATTGCAGGTAAAATAAAAATGGCGGATAACTTTCTTTCTAGCTTCGTGAAGCGGTCGCGCCACATTATACATATATACCATAATAAGAAACATAATATGTACAGTAGAATTTTTCACTTTAAGCTGGCATTATCCAGAACCGGGTCAGGGCCCGGACCCGGACCGTGCAGTGTGGTCCGTCGGCCTTCTAAAGATGTTTAGGAGATCGGGGCGCCCTTGGATTTGATTAGAAACTTGCATAATTTCTTAACTTGACCCCATTATCTTAAAAAAAACGGCCAGGCCAAGACCAAAGCATGAAGGCTGCGAGGATCGGGGGACTCTCATTTTTGGTCACAGCGTACAGTAGTAGATCAGTAACCTCTGTTTATCGTGATAACCTTTAATTATTTTCCAGTACTTTTTTAAATGATAAAACACATTGTCTCGCCAGTTTTGCTAAAGATACGGTTTTAGTGTTTACGCATAAATTTGTAAGCCGTAGGTTTAAATCTCGTGGTCTTATTTTCTGCATTTTCATCGTAAGGGAAGGCGCTCGTTTGCGATTTACGCGCTGAATATTGTAAGCAGAGGAGCCTTAAGGCACAGCCTCGCCTTAACACCATCGTTTGCATTGTCATTGTCATCCAGAAAAGCAGTCGTAAGAAAATGAATCTGTGGCGGCTCCGAACATTAAAAAAACTATATCTAGACTGCAAATACATCCCAATCTTACTATCAACACGTTTTAAGACCCCTCTCCTTTCCACCGGTATACAAGCTAAGAGAGAAATATTGGAAATCCCATCTGAAGTAGCCCTCGTCTCACCTTCGGAGCTGTGAGCGATGGGGATCATAATTAAAAGGGGTACAGTTACTTTGAAAATGTGTATGTGATACTTAAATTTAAATAAAATAAAAAGATACATTATATAACACAGACTGCTATCTATGTCCATGTGTTTAAGACGTATGAATCGGTTTTAAAACAGGCACACCCCTTCTCACAAATCCGACTGGAGTCTCAGTCCGTCGTCGCGATGAATTAGGAGCTCAGATGTAGGCTAAGTGATTGCAATTTACTTATTTAAAAGAACCACTTCAAATCAAAAGGGAGACATTTTGTAATGGTAGTTATCGTATTATAGTATACGATAACTGTATACGTAGTATACGTAATTGTAGATATACAGTACATAAAGGGTATGAATAGGTGTGAGCTTTTACTGTATATTTAATATTTTATCTGACCCACTTGTAGAAACCGCCTACTCAGATTTATTTAAGTGGTCTGCCACCATAAAGACAGAAAAATATAATGACACCCTGTTACATTAACTGTAAAATAAACGCCGTAACTGCGGCCATATGAAAATTTGGATAAAGATTATACAAACATCCTAAGGAGCTCTATGACATATGAGCGTCGTAATAATGGTTGGTGACCTGACGTAACAGTGCTCCCTGAATTACGTGATCTGTATATACCCAAATACAGATATATCACATAGGGAGATGCAGTCAAACATTGCATTGCTATCGTCGTGGTGAACTATTTCTCCGCTGTTTAAAACTTGTTTGGTAAGTGTCATCAAATATGCTTGTCAATTTGTAGCGAAATCGATATACTGTATCATAATCCTTCAGCTATCTATAATGTAGTGAAACGGCTAATTAATATTGATAAATTCCCTTATTCACAGTGACTTTTGCTCAAACCCCTGTTGCATAATGGGTTAATTTTATATAAAAAAACATTTATATCATAGATATAATACAAGCTTTGAAATGAAATAGCACATTTCCAGGTTTCAGTTAAACATTTTTAAAAAAGCTCATGACTTTAAGCATTCTGAACATTGAGAATGTTATTTGGGAAACAAATGTTTATTATAATGTTTGTGTTTAGGATCTGTCTCCTACTGAGTCAGCATGCAGCATTCAACACCATTAGGTTTAATATTAAAAAGTTGTGTATTTCCTGAATTGTTTTTTTTTATTCTTTTCTATTAGACCATACTAGACTGTGCAGGATATCATTTATTTGCCATTTTTGCCTTTTCCAGATACCTGGGAAACAAAGCTCATATCTCATTTGCCAATGGAGCCCAGTCCTAAGCCTGGTGCTCTGTCCCCCTCCCCGAAGGACACAGACTCGAATCGACCCGCGCCCTTAAGGCAACAGGATCTGATCTCCACGTACTGCCCGCCTCCCAAGATACAGCTTCTGAAGGACACCTTCCAAGAGAAACTGATGCAGGAAAAGTAGAAAAAAATGATCGCCATGTACAATCGGCGGCAGGAGGCAGCTCTACAGAAGATGAGAAAATGTTTCCAATATGTCAAATACGCTGCGGAGAAGAAGATGGGGAACAGCTATCGCTTCCAAGCCCAACAGGGCCCCGAGAAGAACATTGTGGGGTATGATCGGTCTTACCCCCTGAAGCCTATGGGTAACAGGAAAGTCTCCGGCCCTGGTGAGGTTCGGGCTGTGGACCGCCCGGACGCACAGAGTGATTCCTTGTTTGCCCCCACCCCGCCTCAGGATGGTCATGAGAGGCCCTGCGAGAGGCCGGGCAGGAGGGGCTCAAGAGTACGCAAACCTAAGGACAGGACTGTCCTCCCCATGGTGGCGACCCCTCCAGGGCAATGCCCTTCTCATGCCAATGGGAAGGAGCACTTTCAGTTGCAAGAGGAGCTACGAAAAGTGGCCGAGGCAGAGGCCGCGCTGAAGGAGGAGCATCGCCGGAGGGAGGCCAGCCTGCAGGATGAGATGCGCCGGAAGGAGGCCATGATGAAGGACGAGATTCGCCAGAAGGAGGCCATGATGCAGGCGAAGCTCTTCAGAGCTCAGGAGGAGCTGAGGATGGTTCCGAGAGAGATGGAAGACTCCAGAGAGGTGGCCGGAAGGGAAAATAGAGGCGAGGCAGAGCGAGCTTTGCTCCAGAGGACCATGGGCCAACCACCGCTCTAAGGCCGTGCCTCTTCTGACCTGCAGAATGGAGAAGCAAAAAGCCTTCACTCCAAGGAAAGCCCTTCCTATCAGAGGAGACAACCTTGATTATGGTTCTCCAATGGAAGATGGCGGATGCGCAGAATCGCACTTTCCCTCTGCGCTTTCCCATCAGGAGAGACGTCAAGTGAGCCCTTGCAGCCGTGGGCTAGAAGACGTCCCCTGTGGAAGGAGAAAGTATCTCAAGAAAGCAAGGCTCCCTGAAAGCGACGTGTCAGCGGCACAGGCCGCGCAGGGCCACTTCAGAAATAACACCACATGTCTGGATGAACAAACTCTGTCAGTGGAAAACAGATATTTGTCCCCTACAAGTCTGATGTGCCCTACCGCTGAGCAATTTCCATATGAGAATAGCCAGAGTGGAAACCCTCAGCTGGTGCCCTGTGAACTGTGTCACGGGAAGTTTGCTGTAGAGAGGCTGGAGAAACACAGCAAGATCTGCAAGAAGCTTCAGAATTCAAAGAGGAAGGTTTTTGACTCTTTCAAGCACAGGGCCAAGGGAACAGAACTGGAGACATACATCCATAAGAAGAAGGTTAAACCGCCAATCGTGGTAAGGGCTATCCTTAAACTCTTTCCAAGCTTCCCTTTTTTTCTCCTAGAGTCAGACTCAGCTTATAAATCAATGTAAACAATAAATAAGTGTTTTATGAAGTACTCTTCTGAAAAACTGCCGCAAAGGCACATTTGCCAGACAGAATAAATGTGTCTTAGTGACTTCTGAATTCTGTTGTAAAAATCTACATATCAAGCAAATAGCACTCACAGGAAACAAAACCATAACTACGTAAATTGTACTCTCTACCCAATGACCTGAAAGGTAGCCCCAGAAAGCTACGTTATTACTGTATTGATATTTTCTTGCCTTGTGAATGGTTTGCGACCAGACTGTGTACGCAGTGCTAGTCTGGACTTTTTCTGGAAGCTGTTTTATTGGTTTCATTTCCTGTTCCCAGCTGAGAAAGAACAACTGGAGGCAGAAGCACGAGGATTTCATTCGGAGCATCAAACAGGCCAGGGAGGTGCAGCAGGTGATCACGCAAGGAGGGAAAGTTGTGAACCTGCCCCAGCCCCCCGCGAATCCAAACCCCGACTACGTGCCCTGCCCTCACTGCGGCTGGCGCTTTGCCCCCAGGCCGGCACAGAGGCACTTCCCCAAGTGTCAGCACATCAGGAGCCGCCCTCCTCCTCCTCCTCGCAGATGAAAACTGATGTGAAGAAGAGCAAAAGAGTCATGATCTTGGCTCACGACTCACGTCCTGCTTTTTCTTTTTAGAAACACATTTAGCACAGTTCATCCGTATGATGATGAAAAAAAAATGTTACCTTATTTTAATTAAATGATTTTTTTTTGGTGGACTGGTGTTTGCGTAGCTGTGGTTATTTCAGTTTTTCTCTTATCATTCATACACCTTGACCTCCTAAAAATAATTTTTCAACCTGGAACGTACAATTAGCAGGCAATAGAACAGGTCACATTGGTCTTGGAACCATCAAAAAGCAGTATTCACACATTCTCGGCATCAATTTTCCTTAAAAACAACTGAAAAAGCAAGGTAAAGAGTGATTGATTTTTTTAATGAAAGTTATTTGATTTAATTTATTTAATTTTCATAATATTTGAAATATGTTGGGATTAATGTGACTCAATATTATCTGCAGCTCTTACACTCCAGGCACCTGATAAAGTGGAACGCAGTGTCTTTGCCTTACATGGCGCTCAGCTCTTCCTCAATCCCAGCAGAAGCACCAGCAGAAGCAGCAGCCTCCGGGTCCTGCCTCATGCACAGCTTAAAATGCAACACCAAGTAATACAACAAACAACAGGGAAAACCATTCACGATCAGACACATCCGTTGATTGCTGGCTCTCAGTAAAGGGACATTGCATCATTACATCACAAAATAGACTACATTTCAAGGTTAAAGAATTACCATGTTCTGCGATTCAGAACGAGGCAGCAAAACTTCCTATAATCTGTTGTGGCCCTATGACATTGTAAAGGAGCAGGCTTGTGAATACATCTCGTTTAATCCAATGGAAATATAGCTCTCAACTTTTTTACGTTTTTGCCAATAAATAATACTACATTGTTAACTCTGCATAAAGAACCTTGGAATGGAACGTTTTTTGCAGTGAAATGTTTGCTGCATAACCTATACCCTTTCTCTCCTACATCACATTGCATTAGTCATTACAGTGATTAGTGAGCAGGAAGGGCTGCATCACATCGCAATTTGTGTGGAACTTGAATGCAAATTTGTTACAACATGGCGTAACTTACAGTCCTTTCACAAAATTCATGATTTTGTGCTCAATTTTGAGTTTGTAAAGTTTTTCTATAATGTCAATGATTTTATTTTGTGACTGAAATTAAATAATTTTGTGTCTGCAAAATTGGGACTGTAGTTCCACCTTAACCTACTAGTACTGTATGTCTTTGGACTGTGGGAAGAAACTGGAGCACCTGGAAGAAATCCACACAAATGAAGGGAGAACATACAATTCCATCCAGACTGCACCCCAGGAATTGAACCCAGGACCCCAGCTCTGTGAACCACAGTGCCAGCTCATTGCTATAGTCACTATAATTAATGTCAAAACTCATTTGCAAATGAGCAGCCTGGGATCCAAAAGGATCAAGACAAGGATCCAAACAAAGCACTATCCCAAAGCTTGGCTTTGTACCGTATATAATACAGGGCTTGATGCAGAAGGCAGATAATCAAAGTCCATGCAATAATTGCTAAGGGAAAGTGACTTTGTGTTCTTGGAGGGAAGTCACTCAACATGGAGCTGTGTTAGTGAAATGATTGTTCTGATGTACGGCTGATGTCCAAACACTGAAAACATGATTGTGTATGCAATCGCACTCCTGAGCTCCATTGGGTATGGTTAAAATAACTTTATAGTTCATCACATTCAAAGTGTGTGTACTTGATGAAAGTGTAACACGCATTTGGAGGAGTTATTCAGGATTTTCTTTCATTCAACTATTTCAAGACCCATTATTTTCAGATGTTGTAGTATACGTGAATAATGAAAGGCCTTCATATTACACAATGTAGGAATGACTTCGCAGGTGTGAAGAATAAAAGATTAATTCAGCTCACTTTGGGGAGTTTCACAATGGCCCTCCTTATAGAAATGTGGGTTTGATTAAAGGAGTGAAGAAAAAGCACTGAATAATATTTGCTTCTGTAAACGTAATCATCTCAAAATATGGTTGAAGAAATTGAAGAAGGTTAAACATAATCCAAAACGTACAAGGTCAATTTAAGTACAACCAGAATTCTAGTGTTTATGCAATGCATCTGTGGGTTGATATGAAATATGGCCGTACTTAAACTAAACGAGGTTATCGAGAGCATATTCCGAATACGGCTTTGGCCAGTTGTACTGTGAACTGCGAGGACCGTATCTTATCCTGAACTGGCTGTGCGAATACCGTCCTCTGCTGGCAGAAGGAATAGATTACAACGGCACTGTATTGGCGATTAGTCCTATTGCTAGAATATTGAAACAACAAGGAGTCCGCGGAGTCAAGCAATGCTGAATAAACAAGTACCTGAAATTCAATAGGATTTTGTGTATTGATTACAAATAGGTGTGGAATTCTCATGTACAGTGGTATTCATGGATTCCTTACACAAGCAGCAGTTGTTATGATGCTTTCGTAATCTGAATATAAATCTGTTATCTACTTAAAACTGTAATTATTGAATAGATTAATGTCTTTGAAATGCTTCATTAACTGGGCAGTTTCCATGTTTGGAAATGTTTTTATTTTGATTGCTGATTGCTAGATACTGTATGTTTAATTGGCATGCTGTTAATATTTTCTACAAGAGCCAAATAAGACAGTTATGCTGTAGTAAGTTCTATATAAGTTATATAACATAAGTTATATTTTGTTCTGAGGTCAATTTGAATCTCATACTAAATTACTGGTGTCCTTTTATCTGAGAAACACTACCTGATTGATCACCTGATGCCTAGAAATTAGCATGCACAGTAGCCCAGCGTTTAGCATTGCTAGCTCACAGTGCTGAGGCCCTGGGTACACTTCTGGACCTGGGGTGCTATCTGTATGGAGCTTGTATGTTCTCCCCATGTTTGCATGAGTTTGCTTTGGGTGCTCCGGCTTCCTCCCACACTTCAAAGAACTACTGGTAGGTTAATTGGCTTCTGGGATAATTGGTGAGTGTCTGTGTCTTCCCTGCATTGGACTACCATCCAGTCCCAGGTATCTCCTGCTTATTACTTTCTGAGGCTCTGGCTCCCCCGTGCCCCGCGACCCCCTGACCCCCTGACCCTGAATTGGATGAAGCGGTTAGAAAATGGGTGGTTTCTGTTATGCTCTGGTCATGCTCTGCCATAGCAACAACTTGTAAAAAATGCAGATGCTAGGATTTAACTCAAAGAAGGAGCTCAGTTCACTGTGTTGGCATCACTGTACAGGTGTCCGGTGTGTTTTAGAACATATGTTAAAATCTTATTTACTAACGTCTAGACTTTTTACCCCCCATATCAGTCTGCAGGTGCACAGTGGTCTGTGGACACCCTCCTTGCTCTGTCGTAAAACAGGAAATAAAAAGCAACTGGTTTTGACTTTAATGCACTGAGACTGTGGAACTCACAGAACTCTCTTGTCAGAAAGGCAGCTTCTAACAGCTTTTAAGTGAAGAGTAAGAACACTTTTCTATTTTATTAAAATAGATTATATATGTTTTGTTTAAATATATGTTATAAATGTTAAAACGACAGCTCGTATAAGCTTGTATTTTTACCTTTCGATCATTTTTAGAATTGCTTTAGAATTTAGAATTGCTTTGAGTTGCTTTTACCAAAATATGAGGTGTTGAACTTGTCTAAAGTTTTAAAGCGCTTTATGACGTAAAGTGTGATGACAGTCCTTGGCGGTCTATGTAACAATTCTTCTTGAAGTAGGTCATCGGGCAACAGTATATAAACATTACAGCTCAAGTGCTTTTGTATCTGAACGCTTTTAGGTAAGTAATTTAGCAGCTGCGGTATTAATCGTGATTTTAATGGCAAATTCAATTGCAGGTAAAATAAAAATGGCGGATAACTTTCTTTCTAGCTTCGTGAAGCGGTCGCGCCACATTATACATATATACCATAATAAGAAACATAATATGTACAGTAGAATTTTTCACTTTAAGCTGGCATTATCCAGAACCGGGTCAGGGCCCGGACCCGGACCGTGCAGTGTGGTCCGTCGGCCTTCTAAAGATGTTTAGGAGATCGGGGCGCCCTTGGATTTGATTAGAAACTTGCATAATTTCTTAACTTGACCCCATTATCCTAAAAAAAAAAACGGCCAGGCCCAGACCAAAGCATGAAGGCTGCGAGGATCGGGGGACTCTCATTTTTGGTCACAGCGTACAGTAGTAGATCAGTAACCTCTGTTTATCGTGATAACCTTTAATTATTTTCCAGTACTTTTTTAAATGATAAAACACATTGTCTCGCCAGTTTTGCTAAAGATACGGTTTTAGTGTTTACGCATAAATTTGTAAGCCGTAGGTTTAAATCTCGTGTTCTTATTTGCCGCATTTTCATCGTAAGAGAGGCGCTCGTTTGCGATTTACACGCTGAATATTGTAAGCAGAGGAGCCTTAAGGCACAGCCTCGCCTTAACACCATCGTTTGCATTGTTATTGTCATCCAGAAAAGCAGTCGTAAGAAAATGAATCTGTGCCGGCTCACAACATTAAAAAAACTATATCTAGACTGCAAATACATCCCAATCTTACTATCAACACGTTATAAGAGCGCTCTCCTTTCCACCGGTATACAAGCTAAGAGAGAAATGTTGGAAATCCCATCTGAAGTAGCCCTCGTCTCAGCTTCGGAGCTGTGAGCGATGGGGATCATAATTAAAAGGGGTACAGTTACTTTGAAAATGTGTATGTGATACTTAAATTTAAATAAAATAAAAAGATAAATTATATAACACAGACTGCTATCAATGTCCATGTGTTTAAGACGTATGAATCGGTTTTAAAACAGGCACACCCCTTTACTTCTCACAAATCCAACTGGAGTCTCAGTCCGTCGTCGCGATGAATTAGGAGCTCAGATGTAGGCTAAGTGATTGCAATTTACTTATTTAAAAGAACCACTTCAAATCAAAAGGGAGACATTTTGTAATGGTAGTTATCGTATTATACAGTATACGTAATTGTAGATATACAGTACATAAAGGGTATGAATAGGTGTGAGCTTTTACTGTATATTTAATATTTTATCTGACCCATTTGTAGAAACCGCCTACTCAGATTTAGTTAAGTGGTCTGCCACCATAAAGACAGAAAAATATAATGACATCCTGTTACATTAACTGTAAAATAAACGCCGTAACTGCGGCCATATGAAAATTTGGATACTGATTATACAAACATCCTAAGGAGCTCTATGACATATGAGCGTCGTAATAATGGTTGGTGACCTGACGTAACAGTGCTCCCTGAATTACGTGATCTGTATTTACCCAAATACAGATATATCACATAGAGAGATGCAGTCAAACATTGCATTGCTATCGTCGTGGTGAACTATTTCTCCGCTGTTTGAGACTTGTTTGGTAAGTGTCATCAAATATTCTTGTCAATTTGTAGCGAAATCGATATACTGTATCATAATCCTTCAGCTATCTATAATGTAGTGAAACGGCTAATTAATATTGATAAATTCCCTTATTCACAGTGACTTTTGCTCAAACCCCTGTTGCATAATGGGTTAATTTTATATAAAAAACATTTATATCATAGATATAATACAAGCTTTGAAATGAAATAGTACATTTCCAGGTTTCAGTTAAACATTTTTAAAAAAGCTCATGACTTTAAGCATTCTGAACATTGAGAATGTTATTTGGGAAACAAATGTTTATTATAATGTTTATGTTTAGGATCTGTCTCCTACTGAGTCAGCATGCAGCATTCAACACCATTAGGTTTAATATTAAAAAGTTGTGTATTTCCTGAATTGTTTTTTTTATTCTTTTCTATTAGACCATACTAGACTGTGCAGGATATCATTTATTTGCCATTTTTGCCTTTTCCAGATACCTGGGAAACAAAGCTCATATCTCATTTGCCAATGGAGCCCAGTCCTAAGCCTGGTGCTCTGTCCCCCTCCCCGAAGGACACAGACTCGAATCGACCCGCGCCCTTAAGGCGACAGGATCTGATCTCCACGTACTGCCCGCCTCCCAAGATACAGCTTCTGAAGGACACCTTCCAAGAGAAACTGATGCAGGAAAAGGAGAAAAAAATGATCGCCATATACAATCGACGGCAGGAGGCGGCTCTACAGAAGATGAGAAAATCTTTCCAATATGTCAAATACGCTGCGGAGAAGAAGACGGGGAACAGCTATCGCTTCCAAACCCAACAGGGCCCCGAGAAGAACATTGTGGGGTATGATCGGTCTTACCCCCTGAAGCCTATGGGTAACAGGAAAGTCTCCGGCCCTGGTGAGGTTCCGGCTGTGGACCGCCCGGAAGCACAGAGTGATTCCTTGTTTGCCCCCACCCCGCCTCAGGATGGTCATGAGAGGCCCTGCGAGAGGCCGGGCAGGAGGGACTCAAGAGTACGCAAACCTAAGGACAGGACTGTCCTCCCCATGGTGGCGACCCCTCCAGGGCAATGCCCTTCTCATGCCAATGGGAAGGAGCACTTTCAGTTGCAAGATGAGCTACGAAAAGTGGCCGAGGCAGAGGCCGCGCTGAAGGAGGAGCATCGCCGGAGGGAGGCCAGTCTGCAGGATGTGATGCGCCGGAAGGAGGCCATGATGAAGGACGAGATTCGCCAGAAGGAGGCCATGATGCAGGCGAAGCTCTTTAGAGCTCAGGAGGAGCTGAGGATGGTTCACAGAGAGATGGAAGACTCCAGAGAGGTGGCCGGAAGGGAAAATAGAGGACTCCTGACCCGAAGGAAGACACTCCAGGCGAGGCAGAGCGAGCTTCGCCCCAGAGGACCGTGGGCCAACCACCGCTCTAAGGCCGTGCCTCTTCTGACCTGCAGAATGGAGAAGCAAAAAGCCTTCACTCCAAGGAAAGCCCTTCCTTTCAAAGGAGACAACCTTGATTATGGTTCTCCAATGGAAGACGGCGGATGCGCAGAATCGCACTTTCCCTCTGCGCTTTCCCATCAGGAGAGACGTCAAGTGAGCCCTTGCAGCCGTGGGCTAGAAGACGTCCCCTGTGGAAGGAGAAAGTACCTCAAGAAAGCAAGGCTCCCTGAAAGTGACGTGTCAGCGGCACAGGCCGCGCAGGCCCACTTCAGAAATAACACCGCATGTCTGGATGAACAAACTCTGTCAGTGGAAAACAGATATTTGTCCCCTACAAGCCTGATGTGCCCTACCGCTGAGCAATTTCCATATGAGAATAGCCAGAGTGGAAACCCTCAGCTGGTGCCCTGTGAACTGTGTCACAGGAAGTTTGCTGTAGAGAGGTTGGAGAAACACAGCAAGATCTGCAAGAAGCTTCAGAATTCAAAGAGGAAGGTTTTTGACTCTTTCAAGCACAGGGCCAAGGGAACAGAACTGGAGACATACATCCATAAGAAGAAGGTTAGACCGCCAATCGTGGTAAGGGCTATCCTTAAACTCTTTCCAAGCTTCCCTTGTTTTCTCCTAGAGTCAGACTCAGCTTATAAATCAATGTAAACAATAAATAAGTGTTTTATGAAGTACTCTTCTGAAAAACTGCCGCAAAGGCACATTTGCCAGACAGAATAAATGGGTCTTAGTGACTTCTGAATTCTGTTGTAAAAATGTACATGAGATATCAAGCAAATAGCACTCACGGGAAAAAAAACATAACTAAATTGTACGCTCTACCCAATGACCTGAAAGGTAGCCCCAGAAAGCTAAGTTATTACTGTATTGATATTTTCTTGCCTTGTGAATGGTTTGTGACCAGACTGTGTACGCAGTGCTAGTCTGGACTTTTTCTGGAAGCTGTTTCATTGGTTTCATTTCCTGCTCCCAGCTGAGAAAGAACAACTGGAGGCAGAAGCACGAGGATTTCATTCGGAGCATCAAACAGGCCAGGGAGGTGCAGCAGGTGATCACGCAAGGAGGGAAGGTTGTGAACCTGCCCCAGCCCCCCGCGAATCCAAACCCCGACTACGTGCCCTGCCCTCACTGCGGCCGGCGCTTTGCCCCCAGGCCGGCACAGAGGCACATCCCCAAGTGTCAGCACATCAGGAGCCGCCCTCCTCCTCCTCCTCACAGATGAAAACTGATGTGAAGAAGAGTAAAAGAGTCATGATCTTGGCTCACGACTCACGTCCTGCTTTTTCTTTTTAGAAATATATTTAGCACAGTTCATCCGTATGATGAAGGTAAAAATGTTACCTTGTTTTAATAAAATGATTTTTTTTTGGTGGACTGGTGTTTGCGTAACTGTGGTTATTTCAGTTTTTTTCCCTTGCGAAAATGTGTGTCGACCGTGAAAATAAATTTCAAGCTGTTCTTATCATTCATACACCTTGACCTCCTAAAAATAATTGTTCAACCTGGAACGTACAATTAGCAGGCAATAGAACAGGTCACATTGGCCTTGGAACCATGAAAAAGTAGTATTCACACATTCTCTGCATCAATTTTCCTTTAAAACAACTGAAAAAGCAAGGTAAAGTGTGATTGATTTTTTTAATGAAAGTTATTTGATTTAATTTATTTAATTTTCATAATATTTGAAATATGTTGGGATTAATGTGACTCAATATTATCTGCAGCTCTTACACTCCAGGCAACTGATAAAGTGGAACGCAGTGTCTTTGCCTTACATGGCGCTCAGCTCTTCCTCAATCCCAGCAGAAGCAGCAGCCTCCGGGTCCTGCCTCATGCACAGCTTAAAATGCAACACCGAGTAATACAACAAACAACAGGGAAAACCATTCACGATCAGACACATCCGTTGATTGCTGGCTCTCAGTAAAGGGACATTGCTGTGGTCCACGCATGAATCTGTTTTCTAAGTGCCTTATCCAATACAGTGTTGAGGCCAGTTTTCCCAGAAGCCATCTAAAGGGGAACACACAATAACTTGTAAAACCTCCAATTTACATCACAAAATAGACTACATTTCAAGGTTAAAGAATTACCATGTTCTGCGATTCAGAACGAGGCAGCAAAACTTCCTGTAATCTGATGTGGCCCTGTGACATTGTAAAGGAGCAGGCTTGTGAATACATCTTGTTTAATCCAATGGAAATATTGCTCTCAACTTTTTAACGTTTTTGCCAATAAATAATATTACATTGTTAACTCTGCATAAAGAACCTTGGAATGGAACGTTTTTTGCAGTGAAATGTTTGCTGCATAACCTATACCTTTTTCTCTCCTACATCACATTGCATTAGTCATTACAGTGATTAGTGAGCAGGAAGGGCTGCATCACATCGCAATTTGTGTGGAACTGGAATGCGAATTTGTTACAACATGGCGTAACTTACAGTACTTTCACAAAATTCATGATTTTGTGCTCAATTTTGAGTTTGTAAAGTTTTTCTATAATGTCAATGATTTTATTTTGTGACTGAAATTAAATACTTTTGTGTCTGCAAAATTGGGACTGTAGTTCCACCTTAACCTACTAGTACTGTATGTCTTTGGACTGTGGGAAGAAACTGGAGCACCTGGAAGAAATCCACACAAATGAAGGGAGAACATACAATTCCATCCAGACTGCACCCCAGGAATTGAACCCAGGACCCCAGCTCTGTGAACCACAGTGCCACCTCATTGCTATAGTCACTATAATTAATGTCAAAACACATTTGCAAATGAGCAGCCTGGGATCCAAAAGGATAAAGACAAGGATCCAAACAAAGCACTTTTCCAAAGCTTGGCTTTTTAGAGTATATCATACAGGGCCTGATGCAGAAGGCAGATAATCTAAGTCCATGCAATAATTGCTAAGGGAAAGTGACTTTGTGTTTTTGGAGGGAAGTCACTCAACATGGAGCTGTGTTAGTGAAATGATTGTTCTGATGTACGGCTGATGTCCAAACACTGAAAACATGATTGTGTATGCAATCGCACTCCCGAGCTCCATTGGGTATGGTTAAAATAACTTTTTATAGTTCATCACATTCAAAGTGTGTGTACCTGATGAAAGTGTAACACGCATTTGGAGGAGTTATTCAGGATTTTCTTTCATTCAACTATTTCAAGACCTATTATTTTCAGATGTTGTAGTATACGTGAATAATGAAAGGCCTTCATATTACACAATGAAGGAATGACTTTGCAGGTGTGAAGAATAAAAGATTAATTCAGCTCACTTTGGGGAGTTTCACAATGGCCCTCCTTATAGAAATGTGGGTTTGATTAAAGGAGTGAAGAAAAAGCACTGAATAATATTTGCTTCTGTAAACGTAATCATCTCAAAATATGGTTGAAGAAATGAAAGAAATTGAAGAAGGTTAAACATAATCCAAAATGTATAAGGTCAATTTAAGTACAACCAGAATTCTAGTGTTTATGCAATGCATCTGTGGGTTGATATGAAATATGGCCGTACTGCATTTCGAACAAGTTGTAAGGGATTTAGCCAGGAGAGGTATTCTCATTCACTCAGTAAGGTCTTTATTCATTTTGCAATATGGGAAAAAGCCATCACCTGTCTGCGCAGAGAAGTGAAAGCTGATTCAAAAGCAAGCAGGGAGACCCCTTGTTTTATATCTTTTTTAAGCTGATGCAACACTTCAAGGACAGGCAAAGCAGTCATTTTCCATTCCTTATAGGTTTTTGCTTTAAGCAAAGAAGAGGAGTTATTCAAATGGTTTCTCACACTCCCTTCTTCAAGCAGCCGAGATAAACAGTATTAAAACATCCTGTGCCCTTGACAAGTTGGGTGCTATCACACTTTGTTCTAAGTATCCAGCTGCTTCTGCAGCACAGCTCTGTCCGTAAACAACATAGAATAAAACACTTTTTCTCAGTAACTTTTCATTACATTCCCTCCTTTTTATCCTTAAATGTGTTCATACCACAGAGTCCTCATAGGGGTCACCCTAGTCAGACAACAGCACACAGCAAAAACACTACAACAGGCATGAATAGCTTTAAGAAAAACAGTCCCCATGACCCAAAAAATGATTTTAACCATGAAAAGAAGGGGAACTCATTGCCAATGCCCTGTTCTTGATTTACCCTGTTCTTAAGTTCTTTCAGCCGGTGTATTGCGAGGGTGAGGTGACCATGGTCATCTCACTAGCAGGGATATACAGATGCAGCCATTCAAAACAAGCGGGCGATACCGCATTATTTTGCGGTGTGCTTATCGCGGTGTAACACAAGTTACCATATTAATACCGTGTATTCTCGCATAGTACCGCATAATACCACATGTTCTAATGAATGACCTTGGACAAGCTGTAAACTCAAAGTATTGCCCTGGTCCACATTCTTTTTTTCATTGACCGTCTTTGTAAAAGTAACACCACAGCATTTCGTTGATCCAATCACGCATTTGTTTCCAATCATGCAAAGTACAGTCATTTTTGAGAATCTCCAATTCACCATGCCTTTTGCATGCTCATAAGAGATATTGATTTAGGAACATAAACATATTACTGTATGCAAACTGTACTGTATACAGTATGTATATGTATATTTAATGTCTTTACTGTGCCCGTTTAAGTATTAAATATTTATATGGAATTTTACCACTGAAGGGAAATCTTAGTAGCTGAGCATAAAAAGAATAGGAGCATAACGCGTGTGAAAGCCATAAACGATATTAATTTTGGAACATAAATATACAGTATTACAGTATGTAAACTGTATATGGCTGGTCTCGGTACAAAAATACACACCAGTATTCCATTTCTCCCTAAACAATATTAAGCATCGAAGTCTTTAACTAACATGTGAAATAACGTGTGTATAAAAAGTGGTAGTTTTAAGCTTTTCTGCAAATACGCTCAATACAGGAGCAAACAAGCATACTTTTAGAATTTGATTAATAGGGAATATAATATGGAATCGCATATCTAAAGAAATTAATAATGATATAATTCTATTCATGTGCTGAACTTGTAAGCGAGAGGTTGGCTGTTCAAATCCAGCCTGTGCCATGACTTTTCTTTTATCAAGCATTTCTTTGAAGAAATAAAATAGCAATATTATGGACAATTAATTGACTTTTTATATTTCTAAATATCACAACATGTTCGGATCTAAGTCATTTTTTAATAACAATGAATAGTCACCACGCATGCTTACACAGCTCCCTGGGTAAAGTATCACAAAGTCTTAGAGAACTTAACATTTTTATTATCAACAAATTGTAAATACGCTGTTTACATTGGGGTTATTCATATTTCACTTGAGTGTATGGGGGATTGTCAGCAGACCCCCCCCCCCCCTCTTAGACTGCGCAAACAATTTTTTTAATTTTTAGAAAGAAATGCCGGCTGTATGCTTTACAATATAAACATTTACTGTCAAACTTTAAATCAACAATTGATTTAAAGATGATCTGTCAAAGTGCAATGGAAAACAATATTGTTTTTGTTTTTGTTTTTGTTGTTTTTATCCCGTAAGGCGCTTTGAGAAGCCACCTTTAAAGGCGCTATATAAAGGCACTGATTCCTATGGAATGTGTATTCTTTCTTCTTTTTTTCAGCATGGAATAAACCTATTACGTGATTTTAAGGTTTGTGTGAGAAGCCAGGGTATCAGCTTGTTCCCCCCTCCTGCCCCCCTCTGTGTACAGTAGAGCATTCCTTCATGACTGGTGGAGCTCATACAGCTGTGTCTCGAGAGGATCCAGGGTATCAGCTTCAACCCCATGGCTGGGTAGCTTGTTCCCCCCTCCCACCCCTCTCTGTGTACAGTAGAGCCTCCTTCCTGACTGGTGGAGCTCATACAGCTGTGTCTAGAGAGGATCCAGGGTATCAGCTTCAACCCCACGGCTGGCAACTTGTTCCCCTCTACCACCCCTCTGTGCGTACAGTAGAGCCTCTTGTCCTGACTGGTGGAGCTCATACAGCTGTATCTGGAGAGGGAGGGAGAGAGGGGTGCGGAACCAGGGAACTATTTATATGGAAAACGGGCGATCTCCCCAGCCCGTATGCCCCTTTCACTGTGTGGCAGCTGCAATAGTCAGCGGCCTACCTAAACCCTGCCCTGACCACTCCTGTCCTGCCCCTCACCGCGCACCCCAGCCGGGTGTTCTTCAGCCGCCCCCCAGGGCGAAAGCGCTACAATGCTAAAAATAAGATACACTCTGCAGACATTCACAACAGCGACTGTCAGAAGATAGGACACAGCAACTCAGACACCCATTGAATGGAAAGGGACACTTTAATGTTCTGTGCGGGTGGTACAGCACCCCACCGCGCCCGCGCGCCAGCAAAGAGAGAGATACACACCAGTTTTCATTGTCAAAAAGTAATTGTTTTTTACTTTTGTACAATTTGTTTTACATTCCTCTTGTTTAACGGGAATGTTTTGTTTCTGGACAGACTGTTAAACTAGGGGAAAGAGTGCCTATGAAAGACGGGTTCCTTTCGCGAAGTCTGGAGACATTAGAAGCTTGCCACACCCGGACTGTTACACCAACGCATTAGCAAGTTAAAGCTATCCCATTGAGGAGCTGGGCGCAATAATTGTTTTGTTCCTTGATTTTCTGATCTGCAAGGCCATTAGAATTCTGTCTGGCATTGCCAGATTGTGAAAAAATAAAAGTATTTAAATCATAAGATACAATCTACAGACATTCACAACATATACATATCTTAAAACATTTACATATCTTGTTAAATTATTACTTTAAATATGTACTTTAAGTTACTGAAACAGCCAGTTAATAAAATCATTGCAATTTTGTTCTTGTTTGGAGGTGGGGATATTCTGACAACAATTGATTTAAAGACAATCGGTCAAAGTGAAATGAAATACAATATTACGCTGGGTAAACGTTCCGAGGTCAAATTCTTCCGTGATGGGGGTACCTTTAAAGGTCTAAGCCGGAAACCATCATTATGTCTCATTTTTGATTCTCTCTTCCAAACGAGAACAAAATTGCGACAATTTTATTAGCGGGCTGTTTCAGTTACTCAAAGTATTCATTTAAAGTAATAATTTAACAATAAATCCCGCACCCAGCAGAAGAATCCTACTCCGTTGGGCTGCTGAGCAAGGCCCTTAACCCCAACTGCTCCAGGGGCGCTGTACAATGGCTGACCCTGTACTCTGACCAGAGGCTCTCTCCCTTTCTCTTTTATCTGTGTGTCTGTGTATCTCATGGAGAGCAAGCTGGGGTATGCGAAAAGATAATTACTAATGCAAGAAATTGTAAAGGGTTAATAAAGTAATGTTGTTGTATATCTAAGCAAGTGTTCCTGCATCCCTCTTCTGCACTATAGGCATGGCTTTTATTCTGTTTGCTCCATTTCTAAAACTTTTTGCTCATGTGCATTTTTGTATTTTTTTACACCTCTAGCACTTTAACGTCCTGAATTTTTATTTGCCTTAATTTGTAGAATGAATTTGAGTTTTAGCCTTAAAAATCTTAAGTTTTCACTATCTTTTGTTTCTTGTCCTACAACTGTTATTATTGATCACCATGACTTCATTCAGCCTTTCCTGAACGTCTATGACAGGCAGAGAGAGTGCTGTTTCTGGTGTGATCTTTTGCAGCTGACATTTCACTGTTTTAAACGAACAAGAAATTAGATTGCTCATAAATCACTTATTCTATATAAATACAGCGTAATTGCCCTCCGAAAATCCTCTTTTTCTTGTTCGTTTTAGAGACCTTGATCGAAACTGATTTTAGATGTCAGAAAGGATGTATTTTCTCTGTATTTCCTACATTGGTTTGTCGAGATTTTAACTTTATATTTAGGCTCAGATTTCAACTATAAATCGTACACTAATTAATAGCAGTAAATACTGATGTTTTGCTCCCTCTTACCACAAAAATATATATGTTTTGTAGCTGGGATGAACTTTATTTCGTACGCGTAGCTACTGCGATTTGGACACGAAGCGGTTAAAGATGGCGGCAAATCAGGCACCCAGAGAGGGGGGGGGGGGGGGGGCGTCTTCTCGCCTCCATAACTAAAATGCCAAATAGGAGTGGCTTAAGCGACATACACAGTCGTGTAACTGACAGTTTGAGGTAGCCTATCGTGTAAATTTCGCTTTGTTGCTGATAGGTTAAGCTTTCGAAACTCTGCCCCAAAGTCATGTGACTGATTTTTCGCCCTGTTTCGTTGGTTAAACGCAATGATCACAAGCACCACCATGGTAACTGGGATGTGTAGATTTTAATTCCGTTTGAATTATAACTGTACGTACTGTCTTCATATTTGGCCAGGGCTTTAAAGAGAAGGCGCGCCAAAAAATTTCGGTGCCGTCGTCTCCGCTTTAAAGGTACAACCGTGCTGGAAGAATTTGACCTCGGAAGTTTGCCCAGCGCACTTCAAGTACTGCACCTTCTCACACGTGTAGCCAGCTGCGTTGAGCCGTGGTTATATGATGTCATCTTTTATTTTATTATTTTATTTTGTGAACTTCCCCCAGATGAGTTCCGTTTTTCTGTATGGAGTTGGCTTTGCGACAGCCCTTGGGGTTTGTGAAGGTGCCCCTGGGGTCACAGGCGGCTCGTTTCTCTGGGGAGCCCTCAGACGCGCTGTGGCCGCCAGTCGGGTGAGACGCCAGCGGCATTTTTAATTTTATTTTCATTACAGATTCGTGTGGCGACATTATATATATATATTATTTCTGTAGTAGTACAGTTGTGTGCCAGATGAATCGCGGTAATGCACGAAGGTGATGTTTAATGCCTCACACGGTGTTGACCCACATGTTGTGTTTTGCTGAGCAGGAGAGAGAGAGACATTCAGCGTGTGACGCCAACGGGTTTTCTGTTCTAGAGGCTGTCATCCGTTGTGTTATAATTGTTTTTTCTTATTTCAGGTGTGTCGATTTTATGAACCAAATGTTAACGTACAACACGGGAAAAGGTGCATTGTCGAGTAAGATAACGGATATCGGGTTGTATCGTGGAGAGGACGTATAATGTGCTGAAAGATGGGAAGAGAAAGGGGCGATTTCTGCGCGCATTCTAATCATTGTGATTGATTTGATATTGATCTGATATGTGTGGTCATGTGAATGTACATAGATGGTGGGTATGGTGTTAATAATATATGATATGATATAATTACTTGTATATATCATATATCATTCTTTCTTTTTTTATATATGGTAATCCTTTATATATGGTAATTTATACAGTGATGAATTTATGAGTCATCTTGGGTATATTTCATATTCATTTTTATACTTGACTAGATGATATTATTTTCAGTATGAAACGCAAGGCGGGCTGAGAACAGCACCTGGGTTCTACCGGACTGTATAGCGGGACGGAGGCTGGGATACAGTCTCTTCCCTTCAGGTGTGTGTGTGTGTGTGTTAGTGAAGGTGCAGCGCTGTAACCCCTGTCCCTGTGTGTGTACCTTTCCCGATTCGAGTTAATAAATGTGTTGTTCAGCCCCAGTCCTGAGTCCCACGCCTGCTCCATTCCGTACCCAAACCCGCGGTCGATACCGCGTAGTTCAACACCGTTTGATGTTCTGTCGTGATTGTTGACGGTAAAGCTTAGATCTACTTGTTTTTAAATTTGATTATAGGTGCTGTATTTGTTGAGTGACACATGCCAAGCTTAGTAGTTAATGTTTCCATTGAGTTCCAGTACACCCAATAACTCTAAATAACAGTTTTTTCTCATGAAATATTGATTCTTAACTATGGCAGCGCGCCAAAAAATATTGCTTTAAATCAAGGACGTCGTGCGGGACGCATACACTGTCCACGCAGTTAATCTTGGTTTTCTTTTACGGCATGTCAGTCATTTCTTTTCTTTGCTCTTAGAAACAATAAGGTCCCTTTTTGTGCCTATCTATATGCTTTTGCTTAAACTATGATGTCAAGTTTACTTCATATTCCTTTTCACAACTTTATTTCATCCCACTGAAGGACCAAAACCGACACCATATAATGAAAGTATTGTCAATCGATTGTTTACATACGTACATACGTACATCGTAAAGTTGCTTGAAAGTCTCTAAGATTAGTTGTTTTCGGGAAACTCACCCCTGTTCTTTATCCTTCTGCTCTCACTGTGTTTATTACCGCCATCTACTGTCTCCTCTAACTGTGTATTGTCATCATGCATATCTTGTGTATTATTTATTGTTGTTGGTTTTGTCATTCTATTAAGAAGCCACCTTTCAAGGCGCTATATAAATTAATGTTTATTATTATTATTATTATTATTATTATTATTATTTATTTTTTTAAAGTTGTACATTCTGACGCCATGATATTTTTAGATTTTGAGATTCTCATATTTTTGGCTTCTACAACAAACAGTAACAATGCGCTTGAATGGTTCTGCAAAAGTTTAGCTGTATCTTTAAAGCCATCCTCATCCTTATCAGGTACAAAGAAAAGAAGGTAGGCTGGCTTCTGTTTGGAATGTTTTAGTTAGTTTTAATTTTTTAAACCCCAAGTAAACATATTTTGTACCTTTCTCTGAACTTTTTTGCATTTCAGTTCAGTTGTTTTTAAGCTTATTTTACAGTTGCTAGGTTCTTGAACTGTGCAGTATTTCTTTTGGGTTTTGTGCAAATCATATTCTAACGGTTGGGGGGAAAAAGCACAGGTGCCATCCCACCATTAAACCCTGAAACTTACCTTAGCCGATTCTTCAACTAAACCAGACATGTTAACTAAGTGTTACAGTATGTTCTTCGAATGTGTGTCAGCCAATCAGATTTCAGGACTGGAATTATTGGTTTTGTAATAGGGAATATAGTATGGAATCACGTATCTAAAGAAATGAATAATGATATTAATTTAAGGATCTGAATATCTAAAAATATGTATCTATATAGCAGGTAGTATTACTGTATTCCACTTTCTTTGTAAATACGGAATAACAGATTCACAACGCGAAGCTGTGTCACTCTTCTGGGTAAAAAAAAAACGTTTTGAACACCCTGTTTTTAATAAGCTGCTGAGTAAAGAACAGGAATGTTCCTGCTGTCAGTCTTTACCGAAGATATCCCTAATAGTATTAATAATGAATGACCTTGGACAAGCTGTAAACTCAAAGTATTACCCTGGTCCACATTCTTTGTAATCGTCTTTGTAAACAAAAAAACTTTATTTTGTGTGACGATATAATGTTTTCACGAAACCTCCTCGAGTTGTGAGAACACGTGCTTTGTGTATACAGCACATTGTGAATGTTTTCACAGCCTTCATTTTGTCGTTTTTATGGCATTTTTTGACCACGCACGAATATTCTTATGTCCATATCTTCGCAGGGGAATCAGTGCGAATTGTAATACTAATTAAATGACCGCGGGCACTTTCCACCCCCTCTACATTCTCCGAGTAGAATAGGCTAACCTAATGAAAGACAGTCCACCCTCCCCCACGGAAAGGAAAAGTGCCCGCAGGCAGGCAGTATGGTCAGTAACAGTGAACAGTTTTAACTGCACTGCATCCCAGAGAATACCAGGGCGCATTTTTTCTACTCCCTGGCGGAAACGGGCTTCCATAAGAATCAGTATAGCTTCTGGGAAATCCATTTTTCCTGCATTAAAGTTGAACTCGTTCAGAGCGCCGTACATTGCAAACTCCAAGTGTTTCATTATGAGCTGAAGACCCTCACAGCTGAAGAAGGATTCACAGCCGAAACAATATTATTAGAGTTCATAAAGCCTGTATTACGTACTATGCCTATGTCTGCAATACACCTTTGCTAGTTAATGCTACAGTACTTCACTTTCTCGGGCGTGATTTTTTTAGGTAAAATCCAGGCTAGCAGGCTTGTTTTGTGATCTTCCTAAGATTGTTGAGCGCGGTGTCAAAATGTTTCCATATGAAAGGCAGTGACGTCACCATCCTGAGGTGTGTGTAGTAGATCTGTGATGTGGTTGAGCGTGACTTGTGGTTCACGAATTGTAATTCTCCTAAAAAGAGAATTAAAGTTTCACATAACAAGGCATGAGGTGTGCTGGCAGCTGTGGGATGCAGTGGTGGCCTGGCACGTTGAGGTGGGCTTTCAGCTGTGTGTGGTCTGACGCAGTGGTGGCCTGGCACGGTGAGGTGTGCTGGCAGCTGTTTGACGCAGTGGTGGCTTGGCACGGTGAGGTGCGCTTTCAGCTGTGTGTGGTCTGACGCAGTGATGGCCTGGCACGGTGAGGTGCGCTGGCAGCTGTGTGGTGTGACGCAGTGGTGGCCTGGCACGGTGAGGTGCGCTGGCAGCTGTGTGACGCAGTGGTGGCCTTGCACGCTCAGGTGTTCTGGCAGGTGTGTGATGCAGTGGTGGTCTTGCACGGTGAGGTGCGCTGGCAGCTGTGTGGTGTGACTCAGTGCTGGCCTGGCATGGTGAGGTACGCTGGCAGCTGTGTGGTGTGACGCATTGGTGGCCGGGTACTTTGAGGTGCGCTGGCAATTCTATGATGAAGTGGTGGCCTGGCACGGTGAGGTGCACTGGCATCTATGTGGTGTGACACAGTGGTGGCCTGGCACGGTGAGGTGCGCTGGTGGCTGTGTGGTGTGACGCAGTGGCGGCCTGACACGCTGAGGTGCACTGGCAGCTGTGTGGTGTGACGCAGTGGTGGCCTGGCACGGTGAGGTGCACTGGCAGCTGTTTGGTGTGACACAGTGGTGTCCTGGCACGGTGAGTTGTGCTTTCAGCTGTGTGATGCAGTGGCTGCTGGGCACAGTGAGGTGCACTGGCACCTGTGTGGTTTGACGTAGTGGTGGCCTGGTATGGTGAGGTGCGCTGGCAGCTGTGTGATGCAGTGGTGGCCGGGCACGGTGAGGTGCTATTTCAGCTGTGTGACGCAGTGGTGGCCTGGCACAGTGAGGTGCGCTGGCAGCTGTGTGGAGTGACGCAGTGGTGGCCTGGCACGGTGAGGTGCGCTGGCAGCTGTGTGATGCAGCTGTGGCCGGGCTCGGTGAGCTGTGCTGGCATCTGTGTGACGCAGTTGTGGCTTGGCACGGTGAGGTGCGCTTTCAGCTGTGTGACGCAGTGGTGGCCTGGCACAGTGAGGTGCGCTGGCGGCTGTGTGGTGTGACTCAGTGGTGGCCTGGCACGGTGAGGTGCGCTGGTGGCTGTGTGGTGTGACTCAGTGGTGGCCTGGCACGGTGAGGTGCGCTGGTGGCTGTGTGGTGTGACGCAGTGGTGGCCCGGCACGGTGAGGTGTGCTGGCAGATGTGTGGTGTGACTCTGTGTGTGCCTGGCATGGTGAGGTGTGCTGGCAGCTGTGTGGTGTGACGCAGTGGTGGCCTGGCATGTTGAGGTGCACTGGCAGCTGTGTGGTGTGACACAGTGGTGTCCTGGCACGGTGAGTTGTGCTTTCAGCTGTGTGATGCAGTGGCTGCTGGGCACAGTGAGGTGCACTGGCACCTGTGTGGTTTGACGCAGTGGTGGCCTGGCACGGTGAGGTGCGCTGGCAGCTGTGTGACGCAGTGGTGGCCTGGCACGGTGAGGTGCGCTGGCAGCTGTGTGACGCAGTGGTGGCCTGGCACGGTGAGGTGCGCTGGCAGCTGTGTGACGCAGTGGTGGCCGGGCACAGTGATGTGCGCTGGCGGCTGTGTCGAGTGACGCAGTGGTGGCCTGGAACGGTGAGGTGCGCTGGCAGCTGTGTGACGCAGTTGTGGCCTTGCACGGTCAGGTGTACTGGCAGTTGTATGATGAAGTGGTGGCCGGGCACGACGAGGTGTGCTGGCAGCTGTGTGACGCAGTGGTGGCAGAATACGGTGAGGTGCGCTGGCAGCTGTGTGATGCAGCTGTGGCCGTGCTCGGTGAGGTGTGCTGGCACCTGTGTGACGCAGTGGTGGTCTGGTACGGTGCGCTGCCACCTGTGTGGTGTGATTCAGTAGTGGCCGGGAACTTTGAGGTGCGCTTGCAGCTGTGTGATGCAGTGGTGGCTGGGCATGGTGAGGTGCGCTGGTAGATGTGTGACGCAGCTGTGGCAGGGTTCAGTGAGGTGCGTTGGCAGATGTGTGACGCAGTGGTGGCCTGGCACGGTGAGGTGCGCTGGTGGCTGTGTGGCGTGACTCAGTGGTGGCCTGGCACGGTGAGGTACGCTGGTGGCAGTGTGGTGTGACGCAGTGGTGGCCTGACACGGTGAGGTGCGCTGGTGGCTGTGTGGCGTGACTCAGTGCTGGCCTGGCACAGTGAGGTGCGCTGGTGGCTGTGTGGTGTGACTCAGTGGTGGCCTGGCACGGTGAGGTGCGCTGGTGGCTGTGTGGTGTGACGCAGTGGTGGCCCGGCACGGTGAGGTGTGCTGGCAGATGTGTGGTGTGACTCTGTGTGTGCCTGGCATGGTGAGGTGTGCTGGCAGCTGTGTGGTGTGACGCAGTGGTGGCCTGGCATGTTGAGGTGCACTGGCAGCTGTGTGGTGTGACACAGTGGTGTCCTGGCATGGTGAGTTGTGCTTTCAGCTGTGTGATGCAGTGGCTGCTAGGCACAGTGAGGTGCACTGGCACCTGTGTGGTTTGACGCAGTGGTGGCCTGGCACGGTGAGGTGCGCTGGCAGCTGTGTGACGCAGTGGTGGCCTGGCACGGTGAGGTGCGCTGGCAGCTGTGTGACGCAGTGGTGGCCTGGCACGGTGAGGTGCGCTGGCAGCTGTGTGACGCAGTGGTGGCCGGGCACGGTGAGGTGTGCTGGCAGCTGTGTGACGCAGTTGTGGCTTGGCACGGTGAGGTGCGCTGGCGGCTGTGTGACGCAGTTGTGGCCTTGCACGGTCAGGTGTACTGGCAGTTGTATGATGAAGTGGTGGCCGGGCACGACGAGGTGTGCTGGCAGCTGTGTGACGCAGTGGTGGCAGAATACGGTGAGGTGCGCTGGCAGCTGTGTGATGCAGCTGTGGCCGTGCTCGGTGAGGTGTGCTGGCACCTGTGTGACGCAGTGGTGGTCTGGTACGGTGCGCTGCCACCTGTGTGGTGTGATTCAGTAGTGGCCGGGAACTTTGAGGTGCGCTTGCAGATGTGTGATGCAGTGGTGGCTGGGCATGGTGAGGTGCGCTGGTAGATGTGTGACGCAGCTGTGGCAGGGTTCAGTGAGGTGCGTTGGCAGATGTGTGACGCAGTGGTGGCCTGGCACGGTGAGGTGCGCTGGTGGCTGTGTGGCGTGACTCAGTGGTGGCCTGGCACGGTGAGGTACGCTGGTGGCAGTGTGGTGTGACGCAGTGGTGGCCTGACACGGTGAGGTGCGCTGGTGGCTGTGTGGCGTGACTCAGTGCTGGCCTGGCACAGTGAGGTGCGCTGGTGGCTGTGTGGTGTGACTCAGTGGTGGCCTGGCACGGTGAGGTGCGCTGGTGGCTGTGTGGTGTGACTCAGTGGTGGCCTGGCACGGTGAGGTGCGCTGGTGGCTGTGTGGTGTGACGCAGTGGTGGCCCGGCACGGTGAGGTGTGCTGGCAGATGTGTGGTGTGACTCTGTGTGTGCCTGGCATGGTGAGGTGTGCTGGCAGCTGTGTGGTGTGACGCAGTGGTGGCCTGGCATGTTGAGGTGCACTGGCAGCTGTGTGGTGTGACACAGTGGTGTCCTGGCACGGTGAGTTGTGCTTTCAGCTGTGTGATGCAGTGGCTGCTAGGCACAGTGAGGTGCACTGGCACCTGTGTGGTTTGACGCAGTGGTGGCCTGGCACGGTGAGGTGCGCTGGCAGCTGTGTGACGCAGTGGTGGCCTGGCACGGTGAGGTGCGCTGGCAGCTGTGTGACGCAGTGGTGGCCTGGCACGGTGAGGTGCGCTGGCAGCTGTGTGACGCAGTGGTGGCCTTGCACGGTCAGGTGTACTGGCAGTTGTATGATGAAGTGGTGGCTGGGCACGGTGAGGTGCGTTGGCAGATGTGTGACGTAGTGGTGGCCTGGCACGGTGAGGTGCGCTGGCAGCTGTGTGACGCAGCTGTGGCAGAATACGGTGAGGTGAGGTGCGCTGGCAGCTGCGTGATGCAGCTGTGGCCGTGCTCGGTGAGGTGTGCTGGCACCTGTGTGACGCAGTGGTGGTCTGGTACGGTGCGCTGCCACCTGTGTGGTGTGATTCAGTAGTGGCTGGGAACTTTGAGGTGCGCTTGCAGCTGTGTGATGCAGTGGTGGCTGGGCATGGTGAGGTGCGCTGGTAGATGTGTGACGCAGCTGTGGCAGGGTTCAGTGAGGTGCGCTGGCAGCTGTGTGACGCAGTTGTGGCCTGGTACGGTGAGGTGTGCTGGCAGCTGTGTGACGCAGTGGTGGCTTGGCACGGTGACGTGCGCTTTCAGCTGTGTGACGCAGTGGTGGCCTGGCACAGTGAGGTGCGCTGGCGGCTGTGTGGTGTGACGCAGTGGTGGCCTGGCACGGTGAGGTGCGCTGGCAGCTGTGTGGTGTGACGCAGTGGTGGCCTGGCATGGTGAGGTGCGCTGGCAGCTGTGTGACGCAGTGGTGGCCTGGCACGGTGAGGTGCGCTTTCAGCTGTGTGTGGTCTGACGCAGTGGTGGCCTGGTACGGTGAGGTGCGCTGGTGGCTGTGTGGTGTGACGCAGTGGCGGCCTGACACGCTGAGGTGCACTGGTAGCTGTGTGGTGTGACGCAGTGGTGGCCTGGCACGGTGAGGTGCACTGGCAGCTGTGTGGTGTGACACAGTGGTGTCCTGGCACGGTGAGTTGTGCTTTCAGCTGTGTGATGCAGTGGCTGCTGGGCATAGTGAGGTGCACTGGCACCTGTGTGGTTTGACGTAGTGGTGGCCTGGTATGGTGAGGTGCGCTGGCAGCTGTGTGATGCAGTGGTGGCCGGGCACGTGAGGTCTACTGGCAGCTGTGTGACGCAGTTGTGTCTTGGCACGGTGAAGTGCGATTTCAGCTGTGTGACGCAGTGGTGGCCTGGCACAGTGATGTGCGCTGGCGGCTGTGTGGAGTGACGCAGTGGTGGCCTGGCACGGTGAGGTGCGCTGGCAGCTGTGTGACGCAGTGGTGGCCTGGCACGGTGAGGTGCGCTGGCAGCTGTGTGGTGTGACGCAGTGGTGGCCTGGCACGGTGAGGTGCGCTGGCAGCTGTATGACGCAGCTGTGGCCGGGCTCGGTGAGGTGTGCTGGCATCTGTGTGACACAGTTGTGGCCTGGTACGGTGAGGTGTGCTGGCAGCTGTGTGATGCAGTGGTGGCTTGGCACGGTGAGGTGCGCTGGCAGCTGTGTGACGCAGTGGTGGCTGGGCACTTTGAGGTGCACTGGCGGCTGTGTGGTTTGACGTAGTGGTGGCCTGGCACGGTGAGGTGCGTTGGCAGATGTGTGACGCAGTGGCGGTCTGGCACGGTGAGGTGCGCTGGTGGCTGTGTGGCGTGACTCAGTGCTGGCCTGGCACGGTGAGGTGCACTGGCGGCTGTGTGGTTTGACGTAGTGGTGGCCTGTTATGGTGAGGTGCGCTGGCAGCTGTGTGACGCAGTGGTGGCTGGGCACTTTGAGGTGCACTGGCGGCTGTGTGGTTTGACGTAGTGGTGGCCTGGCACGGTGAGGTGCGCTGGTGGCTGTGTGGTGTGACTCAGTGGAGGCCTGGCACGCTGAGGTGCACTGGCAGCTGTGTGGTGTGACGCAGCGGTGGCCCGGCACGGTGAGGTGCGCTGGTGGCTGTGTGGCGTGACTCAGTATCTCAAATGAAACTCGCTATAGAAAGACATCTTGTTGAGAAATTCTTTATTTTTTGTAATTCTAAAGAAAAAACATTCATCAAGTCCTTCACAAATGTTTTGTTTGTGATTTTCTCTGTTGTTCCCTTTCACACTCAACTGAACTATGTGTTATGTCTTGTAAACGTAATCAAACATTTCACTTAGGTGTGTGGGTTAACACAAACCCATATTGTATGAAACATTCAGTTTTTCATTCACGTTTTTT
Organism: Lepisosteus platostomus; assembly: GCF_059453375.1. NCBI lineage: Eukaryota > Metazoa > Chordata > Actinopteri > Semionotiformes > Lepisosteidae > Lepisosteus > Lepisosteus platostomus. The sequence goes on from NW_028291679.1 coordinate 94,289, forward strand.
CTAACAATTGCATCCATGCTAGGACTACAGTAAACAACACTTTTTACTAAAGTAAATCAAATTGTTCATTAAACAAGACACATTGTTTTAAATGTATGCAATACGACGACACTAAAAACAACACTGAAACTTTTCATTGAAATACTGGACGAGATTGTGCATATTCAATTGATTTCTCCTGGTGCTTTTTTCATCAGTCTTTTCATATTCCTGTTCTCTACTCAGGTGTCTCCTGTTCCTTTGGTGATGTCTGCTGTACACACATGGTATCATACACTTGAGCAAAGTGTGATACCACCGTTTGTTCTTCTCCTAAAATAAATAAATAAATAATAAATAAATAAAAAAAAAATAAAGATGAACATTGACAAAAGTCAGAAGCACTCTTTTCTTTGACAGACGAACAAAACAATGCAAGAATAACCATACTCTCTGTTCCTTACTCATTTCTACCTACCTGTTTGACCACTTTGTCTGCTTCAGTCAGGACAGGGTGCTGGGGCTGACTCTGAGCAATCTGAGAAGAGCTCTCTGTGATCTTCTCCCCTACAGTGGCTACATTGTACTCTGTTTGAAATCAAGGTATCGCCTCCGGTAAGTTCCTCGGTCCTTTTTGGGACTTGAAAGGGTAGAATCATTTTGTGACTACATTTCCTTGTCATGCACTGATATGTTTTGGTTTGTGTTCGATTACTGCAGGCGTTCAAGTACTTTCTTTTTGTTCTAGACTGGCAGTGTTTGAGATGGTAGGAACTTGTCATATTCTCAACTTATTTTCTCTATGAGACTCTGAATGCTCTGTAAACATACTATTTTAGCAATTCTTAGAAATCTGTCCAACACAAGTCCAACATTCCCTACATGATCTCACTCCATATTCAGTGTAGCTCCACTCTACGAAGATGAATTTGCTAATTAATCAGTCAGGGACACAGCTTATACTTCAGTAGTCTTAGATCATGTAATGATGATTATTGTACTTTAAAACTAGCAAAATCCCCATATCCTGTTCATTGCCCCATTCCCGGTCATGTGGATTGACTTATGCCTGAAGTGGTTAATTCTCACCTTGACATCTCGTAGAACAACTGAATCTCTACCAAGGGTGAATGTGTCCTTCCTCTTAATGTCTAAAAGAAAAGGTTAAAATTCATTGAAGCAAAATGCCACAACCCAAAATGTTGGGGAGGTCGTTTCCACAGTTATTTCATAAGACAGTGCTTGGAGTGAAACTACATGACCATGGTGAAGAAGTAAAAACACTTTACCTTGTTCCTCCTGACTGATGTCCTTATGCGTGTTTTGCACAGTTGAGCGTTTTGTGTCTTGTCGTCTGTGTAGGCAACAGCCCTCTTCCCTGGGATAGAACTAGATGATATTTAGACACGTTAATTTGACTTCTCCATTGCTCACATTGATGTGGATATGATTATAATGCTCTGTTTTGTGGGCTTCCCAAGAAAACAATAAATCCCTTACTACTTGTTCGAAATGCAGTAGCACAGATCCTAACAAATACAAGAAAGAGAATATCATTCCTGTTTTGAAAAAACTTCACTGGTCACCTGTATTATCTAGGATAAATTTGAAAGTTCTTTTACTTGTTTTTAAAGCTTTAAGCGACCTAGCACGTCTGTACCTTACTGAATGTCTGTCTTCATATGTTCCTATACGTGACCTGAGATCTGCACATACTGGCCTAATGCAAATACCACATGTGAAATGCAGAAAGAGTGGAGAGGCTGCTTTTTGTTTTTATGCTTCTAAATTATGAAACTCACTTCCACTTTTTATTAGGCAGTCAAGCTCGGTACATTGTTTTAAAAAACATTTGAAAATGTTGCTTTTAGTTAAAGTGGTTCTTTGTTCTTTCTATTTCTGTTTCTTTTTTTAGTTCTCTTTAATTGTTCTTATTTTATTACGACTTTCCTAATTTTTATTTATTTAATTGACATGTATGTTGCTTTACTGTATTGCTGTATTTTCCTTTACAACTGAAAGTATATCTCTCAATTTTAATATTTTATTTTTACGCTTGGTTTTTAAAGCACCAAAGCACTATTTGTATGAAAGGTGCTCTATAGATAAAGTTTATTATTATTATTTTTAATATTATTATTATACTTTGTTACATTTTTGGTTAGGACAAAGATTCTAGTAGAGGTGGCCTCTTTTACCCCGTTCCAAAAAATTGGAAAACTACCTTCAGGATACACTGACAATGACCATCTACTGTCTCCTCTAACTGTGTATTGTCATCATGCATATCTTGTGTATTATTTATTGTAGTTGCTTTTTGTCATTCTGTAAAGAAGCCACCTTTCAAGGCACTATATAAAATAATGTTTGTTATTATTATTTACATTTTTCATCGTAAAATCTGGCGAAGAGTCTTAAGAGAATATCAAAGAACACGTTGCTCTTACCTTTCCATTCCAAGAAATGCCCTCAGCTCGGATTGCAGAGATTGACCTCTCTGTCTCAAATTCTGAGAAACATAGACTCGATTGAAAAATGACCATTTCCTAAGATTTACATAACATCACCAGTCAACATTTGCCACTTGACATCAATAGAAACCATTGAGTACATGACATTTCCAATCAGTTTTCTTTCAAGGTACAATACCAATCGCCTTGCCAGAAGAGTTATACTGCGGTAGATAAATATTACAAATATCAGATGCACGCAGAGTTGTTTGGATTACTATGAAAAGATTGGCAAATATATTTATGTTCATTATATTTCTTGGAGTGACAGAGCTAAAGAGAAAAAAATACTTACCTTTATCTCTGCAGACAGGATCGCAAGGGATTCCCTTATACTGGGTTCCTATATAACAAATAATACATTATTCAAAAAACATGATATTTCTCTGTCCATTGGCAGCATGATTGTTTATCATTACAGTTTTAGTTAGCTTTAATTTTGTAAACCCCAAGTAAACATAGTTTGTGCCTTTCTCTGAACTTTTTGGCATTTCAATTCAGTTGTTTGTAAGCTTATTTTACAGTTGCTAGGTTGATGAAGTTCCTGAACTGTGCAGTATTTCTTTTGGGTTTGGTGCGAATCATATTCTAGCGGTTGGGGGAAAAAAGCACAGGTGCCATCCCACCATTAAACCCTGAAACTTACCTTAGCCGATTCTTCAACTAAACCAGACATGTTAACTAAGTGTTACAGTATGTTTCAAAGTGTGTATTTTAGCAAACACAACTGAAGTTCTGTTGTCTCCTTGGAGACACCTGGAACTGGTGTGATGCTGGTTCTATGACATCATTCGTTCTAAATGTAAATGCAGGTATTGGCACAACATAGTAAATTGATGTAAAGTTATGGATCCATTCATGATTTTCACTCAGTTTGAAAGAGTTCCTGTCGTGTGGTTAAACTTTGTGTTACGGAGGGTTAACTGGGGTTCTGGCTACTAGTTAGGCTTGGTCATTCAGTCATCTGGTTCATGAAATAGGATGCTAAGAGATCTGTGTTTTAGTTTTACTGTTTGTTTTTGTTCCATAGAATAAGAAATGTTTCATTAATATTAGTAATAGAGTAGCTGTTTCTCTAAACAGTGTGTGTCACTTTGCACTGCAGGTGTGCCAGGTAGAGACCATTTAAGAACCCAAAAATATGCTGTCATTTACTGCCGTGGCTAATTTCTGTTAACCTTGTCTCTCACTCACTTTGATGAGCAAAATGTTCATACATAAAGCATACATTTCTGATTGGTCAGAAGAAGCTTCTTAACATATAAGGTATAAACAAAGTCAGAAAGTTAGGCACTTAGGTCAGCCTTAGGCAGTTAACCAAGACCATAATCCGATAAGAAGCTATTCCCTTTCATGTTGCTAAATCACATGTAGGATACATGAGTTACACCTCCACTTAAGAGACCTTAAAGAGACCTTGGCCAGCCAGGAGTGTAGAAAACCGTAAAACAGTTCTTGAGGACCTAATTGTTAACTCTTAACAGGCAAAGGTTCCTTCAGTCCTACGAGAAATATTTTAGAATTGAACTAAAGTGTGTTTCCGATACAGGAGCATATGTCTGTCAGGACCTGTTGGAGAGGCCCTGCATGAGAACCCCTGGCTGCAGTTCCACATCCCCCTGAAAGTAAATAGAGCCATAAGCACGGAGCTAAGGACACTGCTCCAGGACATGCTGGCTGTCAATCCTGACCAGCGACCAGAAGCCATCCAGCAGAAGAAGCAAGTCAGGCAAGCCATGGCACGAGAGAAAACATCTTTGTAGTGACTGATAGCAAGATGTCCGTGACCAAGGGCAATTCGTCTGAGTAAAGTCTGATTTCATTTTTATGTCCCGAAAGGCCACTGCCTTTGTGCTGTAGATTTCTGATTTAGACGGGCATTTCTATGGACAACTTTGACTTTTCTGTGGGTCCAATGAAAATAAGTTTTTTAACTTATTCTTTGTTACAGTTTTCGAAAGTTTAAAGACATTCACTGAGTTGACGATAAAGGAAAAGTTTCATCTTTCACCTCTTGGAAGGTAGGCCGGTCAGAGGTACAATATATGTCTTCATGTCTTCATCCTCCATGTTTGTAACTACAGGTTTCACAGTGTTGAGCTAAGACACAAAAACACCTACAAATGGCAGTTCCAAATGTATAAACCTGGGCTGAAAAAGTGTGTACAGTATATACTCTGTGTAGGTCTGATAAAAGTATTCGAGTCAAAGTGTCATATGGATACAAATTCTCATGATTTTGTATTGTGTGTTTTTTCTCTGTTCTGCTTTATTGAAAGAAATCAGATGCTCTTCCTGAAACTTACCTTAGCTGATTCTTCAGCTAAACCAGACAGACTTCTGAAATTCTCAAATATTATCAAATCTTGTTGGTGCAGAGGTGGTGGAGCCCATTACCAACAGACTCACAGCTGAAATTGCTGTGAAAAGGGCTTCTACCAAATATTAACATGTGGGTGAAAATGTATACAATTGTAATATTTCCTTTTTTCCCATTGAAAGTATAACATATGTGGTGTGAGAAAGAGGTCCTCATTTAATTGCATGAAACTCTGGCACTGGCGCAACAAACTGAACAAAGTTCAAGGGGGTATACGCTTTCTGTAGACACTTTATTTCCTCTTTTTCCATAGTCTAAGAAATGATTTGGGAAACCTGTGGGACACTGGAGGTCATTATACATGAGCCTCTTTCTGCACCTTTTAAGCCATTGAAACCTAGTTGCCTTGTTACAAGGTCTAATATTACAGTAGGTGTGGTTTCCGTCTCCTAATTTCTGAGAATGATCAAATTGGGGAATAAGTTGTAGGGAATACCACTCTTGCACTTCTAAGAAAAGACTATCTCAAATGAAACTCGCTATAGAAAGACATCTTGTTGAAAAATTCTTTATTTTTTGTCATTTCTAAAGAAAAAACATTCATCAAGTCCTTCACAAATGTTTTGTTTGTGACTTTCTCTGTTGTTCCCTTTCACACTCAACTGAACTATGTGTTATGTCTTGTAAACGTAATCAAACATTTCACTTAGGTGTGTGGGTTAACACAAACCCATGTTGTATTAAACATTCAGTTTTTCATTCCCGTTTTTTCTAACAATTGCATCCATGCTAGGACTACAGTAAACAACACTTTTTACTAAAGTAAATGAAATTGTTCATTAAACAAGACACATTGTTTTAAATGTATGCAATACGACGACACTAAAAACAACACTGAAACTTTTCATTGAAATACTGGACGAGATTGTGCATATTCAATGGATTTCTCCTGGTGCTTTTTTTCATCAGTCTTTTCATATTCTTGTTCTCTACTCAGGTGTCTCCTGTTCCTTTGGTGATGTCTGCTGTACACACATGGCATCATACACTTGAGCAAAGTGTGATACCACCGTTTGTTCTTCTCCTAAAATAAAGATGAACATTGACAAAAGTCAGAAGCACTCTTTTCTTTGACAGACGAACAAACAATGCAAGAATAACCATACTCTCTGTTCCTTACTCATTTCTACCTACCTGTTTGACCACTTTGTCTGCTTCAGTCAGGACAGGGTGCTGGGGCTGACTCTGAGCAATCTGAGAAGAGCTCTCTGTGATCTTCTCCCCTACAGTGGCTACATTGTACTCTGTTTGAAATCCAGGTATCGCCTCCGGTAAGTTCCTCGGTCCTTTTTGGGACTTGAAAGGGTAGAATCATTTTGTGACTACATTTCATTGTCATGCACTGATATGTTCTGGTTTGTGTTCGATTACTGCAGGCGTTCAAGTACTTTCTTTTTGTTCTAGATTGGCAGTGTTTGAGATGGTAGGAACTTGTCATATTCTCAACTTATTTTCTCTATGAGACTGAATGCTCTGTAAACATACTATTTTAGCAATTCTTAGAAATCTGAAAGCAGTGTTACCTGTATCATTTTTTGTCTTGGTAGTAGTATTGCAGCTCCAACATCAGCACTTAAATAATGGTTTGTGATGTTACTTGTCCTTGGAGTTAGTATACTCCTGAGAAGTCAAGAGAAATCTTACGTAAGCATTAATTATGTTTCACTTTTGAAAGCAAGTACGTGTCAAGTACTTTGAAGGCATTTGTTGATACTTTTAAGCACTTTCGTTGATTATTATCATCCTTCAATTAGTTATTACAAGTCCAACATTCTTACATGATCTCACTCCATATTCTGAATGTGGGAATACAGTTGTTTTAAGGAAATGCCACTGAATAGATAGTAGCTGCACTCTACAAAGATGAATTTGCTAATTAATCAGTCAGGGACACAGCTTATACTTCAGTAGTCTTAGATCATGTAATGATGATTATTGTACTTTATAACTAGCAAAATCCCCATATCCTGTTCATTGCCCCATTCCCGGTCATGTGGATTGACTTATGCCTGAAGTGGTTAATTCTCACCTTGACATCTCGTAGAACAACTGAATCTCTACCAAGGGTGAATGTGTCCTTCCTCTTAATGTCTAAAAGAAAAGGTTAAAATTCATTGAAGCAAAATGCCACAACCCAAAATGTTGGGGAGGTCGTTTCCACAGTTATTTCATAAGACAGTGCTTGGAGTGAAACTACATGACCATGGTGAAGAAGTAAAAACACTTTACCTTGTTCCTCCTGACTGATGTCCTTATGCGTGTTTTGCACAGTTGAGCGTTTTGTGTCTTGTCGTCTGTGTAGGCAACAGCCCTCTTCCCTGGGATAGAACTAGATGATATTTAGACACGTTAATTTGACTTCTCCATTGCTCACATTGATGTGGATATGATTATAATGCTCTGTTTTGTGGGCTTCCCAAGAAAACAATAAATCCCTTACTACTTGTTCGAAATGCAGTAGCACAGATCCTAACAAATACAAGAAAGAGAATATCATTCCTGTTTTGAAAAAACTTCACTGGTCACCTGTATTATCTAGGATAAATTTGAAAGTTCTTTTACTTGTTTTTAAAGCTTTAAGCGACCTAGCACGTCTGTACCTTACTGAATGTCTGTATTCATATGTTCCTATACGTGACCTGAGATCTGCACATACTGGCCTACTGCAAATACCACATGTGAAATGCAGAAAGAGTGGAGAGGCTGCTTTTTGTTTTTATGCTTCTAAATTATGAAACTCACTTCCACTTTTTATTAGGCAGTCAAGCTCGGTACATTGTTTTAAAAAACATTTGAAAATGTTGCTTTTAGTTAAAGTGGTTCTTTGTTCTTTCTATTTCTGTTTCTTTTTTTAGTTCTCTTTAATTGTTCTTATTTTATTACGACTTTCCTAATTTTTATTTATTTAATTGACATGTATGTTGCTTTACTGTATTGCTGTATTTTCCTTGACAACTGAAAGTATATCTCTCAATTTTAATATTTTATTTTTACGCTTGCTTTTTAAAGCACCAAAGCACTATTTGTATGAAAGGTGCTCTATAAATAAAGTTTATTATTATTATTTTTAATATTATTATTATACTTTGTTACATTTTTGGTTAGGACAAAGATTCTAGTAGAGGTGGCCTTTTTTACCCCGTTCCAAAAAATTGGAAAACTACCTTCAGGATACACTGACAATGACCATCTACTGTCTCCTCTAACTGTGTATTGTCATCATGCATATCTTGTGTATTATTTATTGTAGTTGGTTTTGTCATTCTGTAAAGAAGCCACCTTTCAAGGCACTATATAAAATAATGTTTGTTATTATTATTTACATTTTTCATCGTTAAATCTGGCGAAGAGTCTTAAGAGAATATCAAAGAACACGTTGCTCTTACCTTTCCATTCCAAGAAATGCCCTCAGCTCGGATTGCAGAGATTGACCTCTCTGTCTCAAATTCTGAGAAACATAGACTCGATTGAAAAATGACCATTTCCTAGGATTCACATAACATCACCAGTCAACATTTGCCACTTGACATCAATAGAAACCATAGAGTACATGACATTTCCAATCAGTTTTCTTTCAAGGTACAATACCAATCGCCTTGCCAGAAGAGTTATACTGCGGTAGATAAATATTACAAATGTCAGATGCACGCAGAGTTGTTTGGATTACTATGAAAAGATTGGCAAATATATTTATGTTCATTATATTTCTTGGAGTGACAGAGCTAAAGAGAAAAAAATACTTACCTTTATCTCTGCAGACAGGATCGCAAGGGATTCCCTTATACTGGGTTCCTATATAACAAATAATACATTATTCAAAAAACATGATATTTCTCTGTCCATTGGCAGCATGATTGTTTATCATTACAGTTTTAGTTAGCTTTAATTTTGTAAACCCCAAGTAAACATAGTTTGTGCCTTTCTCTGAACTTTTTGGCATTTCAATTCAGTTGTTTGTAAGCTTATTTTACAGTTGCTAGGTTGATGAAGTTCCTGAACTGTGCAGTATTTCTTTTGGGTTTGGTGCGAATCATATTCTAGCGGTTGGGGGAAAAAAGCACAGGTGCCATCCCACCATTAAACCCTGAAACTTACCTTAGCCGATTCTTCAACTAAACCAGACATGTTAACTAAGTGTTACAGTATGTTTCAAAGTGTGTATTTTAGCAAACACAACTGAAGTTCTGTTGTCTCCTTGGAGACACCTGGAACTGGTGTGATGCTGGTTCTATGACATCATTCGTTCTAAATGTAAATGCAGGTATTGGCACAACATAGTAAATTGATGTAAAGTTATGGATCCATTCATGATTTTCACTCAGTTTGAAAGAGTTCCTGTCGTGTGGTTAAACTTTGTGTTACGGAGGGTTAACTGGGGTTCTGGCTACTAGTTAGGCTTGGTCATTCAGTCATCTGGTTCATGAAATAGGATGCTAAGAGATCTGTGTTTTAGTTTTACTGTTTGTTTTTGTTCCATAGAATAAGAAATGTTTCATTAATATTAGTAATAGAGTAGCTGTTTCTCTAAACAGTGTGTGTCACTTTGCACTGCAGGTGTGCCAGGTAGAGACCATTTAAGAACCCAAAAATATGCTGTCATTTACTGCCGTGGCTAATTTCTGTTAACCTTGTCTCTCACTCACTTTGATGAGCAAAATGTTCATACATAAAGCATACATTTCTGATTGGTCAGAAGAAGCTTCTTAACATATAAGGTATAAACAAAGTCAGAAAGTTAGGCACTTAGGTCAGCCTTAGGCAGTTAACCAAGACCATAATCCGATAAGAAGCTATTCCCTTTCATGTTGCTAAATCACATGTAGGATACATGAGTTACACCTCCACTTAAGAGACCTTAAAGAGACCTTGGCCAGCCAGGAGTGTAGAAAACCGTAAAACAGTTCTTGAGGACCTAATTGTTAACTCTTAACAGGCAAAGGTTCCTTCAGTCCTACGAGAAATATTTTAGAATTGAACTAAAGTGTGTTTCCGATACAGGAGCATATGTCTGTCAGGACCTGTTGGAGAGGCCCTGCATGAGAACCCCTGGCTGCAGTTCCACATCCCCCTGAAAGTAAATAGAGCCATAAGCACGGAGCTAAGGACACTGCTCCAGGACATGCTGGCTGTCAATCCTGACCAGCGACCAGAAGCCATCCAGCAGAAGAAGCAAGTCAGGCAAGCCATGGCACGAGAGAAAACATCTTTGTAGTGACTGATAGCAAGATGTCCGTGACCAAGGGCAATTCGTCTGAGTAAAGTCTGATTTCATTTTTATGTCCCGAAAGGCCACTGCCTTTGTGCTGTAGATTTCTGATTTAGACGGGCATTTCTATGGACAACTTTGACTTTTCTGTGGGTCCAATGAAAATAAGTTTTTTAACTTATTCTTTGTTACAGTTTTCGAAAGTTTAAAGACATTCACTGAGTTGACGATAAAGGAAAAGTTTCATCTTTCACCTCTTGGAAGGTAGGCCGGTCAGAGGTACAATATATGTCTTCATGTCTTCATCCTCCATGTTTGTAACTACAGGTTTCACAGTGTTGAGCTAAGACACAAAAACACCTACAAATGGCAGTTCCAAATGTATAAACCTGGGCTGAAAAAGTGTGTACAGTATATACTCTGTGTAGGTCTGATAAAAGTATTCGAGTCAAAGTGTCATATGGATACAAATTCTCATGATTTTGTATTGTGTGTTTTTTCTCTGTTCTGCTTTATTGAAAGAAATCAGATGCTCTTCCTGAAACTTACCTTAGCTGATTCTTCAGCTAAACCAGACAGACTTCTGAAATTCTCAAATATTATCAAATCTTGTTGGTGCAGAGGTGGTGGAGCCCATTACCAACAGACTCACAGCTGAAATTGCTGTGAAAAGGGCTTCTACCAAATATTAACATGTGGGTGAAAATGTATACAATTGTAATATTTCCTTTTTTCCCATTGAAAGTATAACATATGTGGTGTGAGAAAGAGGTCCTCATTTAATTGCATGAAACTCTGGCACTGGCGCAACAAACTGAACAAAGTTCAAGGGGGTATACGCTTTCTGTAGACACTTTATTTCCTCTTTTTCCATAGTCTAAGAAATGATTTGGGAAACCTGTGGGACACTGGAGGTCATTATACATGAGCCTCTTTCTGCACCTTTTAAGCCATTGAAACCTAGTTGCCTTGTTACAAGGTCTAATATTACAGTAGGTGTGGTTTCCGTCTCCTAATTTCTGAGAATGATCAAATTGGGGAATAAGTTGTAGGGAATACCACTCTTGCACTTCTAAGAAAAGACTATCTCAAATGAAACTCGCTATAGAAAGACATCTTGTTGAAAAATTCTTTATTTTTTGTCATTTCTAAAGAAAAAACATTCATCAAGTCCTTCACAAATGTTTTGTTTGTGACTTTCTCTGTTGTTCCCTTTCACACTCAACTGAACTATGTGTTATGTCTTGTAAACGTAATCAAACATTTCACTTAGGTGTGTGGGTTAACACAAACCCATGTTGTATTAAACATTCAGTTTTTCATTCCCGTTTTTTCTAACAATTGCATCCATGCTAGGACTACAGTAAACAACACTTTTTACTAAAGTAAATGAAATTGTTCATTAAACAAGACACATTGTTTTAAATGTATGCAATACGACGACACTAAAAACAACACTGAAACTTTTCATTGAAATACTGGACGAGATTGTGCATATTCAATGGATTTCTCCTGGTGCTTTTTTTCATCAGTCTTTTCATATTCTTGTTCTCTACTCAGGTGTCTCCTGTTCCTTTGGTGATGTCTGCTGTACACACATGGCATCATACACTTGAGCAAAGTGTGATACCACCGTTTGTTCTTCTCCTAAAATAAAGATGAACATTGACAAAAGTCAGAAGCACTCTTTTCTTTGACAGACGAACAAACAATGCAAGAATAACCATACTCTCTGTTCCTTACTCATTTCTACCTACCTGTTTGACCACTTTGTCTGCTTCAGTCAGGACAGGGTGCTGGGGCTGACTCTGAGCAATCTGAGAAGAGCTCTCTGTGATCTTCTCCCCTACAGTGGCTACATTGTACTCTGTTTGAAATCCAGGTATCGCCTCCGGTAAGTTCCTCGGTCCTTTTTGGGACTTGAAAGGGTAGAATCATTTTGTGACTACATTTCCTTGTCATGCACTGATATGTTCTGGTTTGTGTTCGATTACTGCAGGCGTTCAAGTACTTTCTTTTTGTTCTAGATTGGCAGTGTTTGAGATGGTAGGAACTTGTCATATTCTCAACTCTGAATGCTCTGTAAACATACTATTTTAGCAATTCTTAGAAATCTGAAAGCAGTGTTACCTGTATCATTTTTTGTCTTGGTAGTAGTATTGCAGCTCCAACATCAGCACTTAAATAATGGTTTGTGATGTTACTTGTCCTTGGAGTTAGTATACTCCTGAGAAGTCAAGAGAAATCTTACGTAAGCATTAATTATGTTTCACTTTTGAAAGCAAAGTACGTGTCAAGTACTTTGAAGGCATTTGTTGATACTTTTAAGCACTTTCGTTGATTATTATTATCCTTCAATTAGTTATTACAAGTCCAACATTCCCTACATGATCTCACTCCATATTCAGTGTAGCTCCACTCTACGACGATGAATTTGCTAATTAATCAGTCAGGGACACAGCTTATACTTCAGTAGTCTTAGATCATTTAATGATGATTATTGTACTTTATAACTAGCAAAATCCCCATATCCTGTTCATTGCCCCATTTCCGGTCATGTGGATTGACTTATGCCTGAAGTGGTTAATTCTCACCTTGACATCTCGTAGAACAACTGAATCTCTACCAAGGGTGAATGTGTCCTTCCTCTTAATGTCTAAAAGAAAAGGTTAAAATTCATTGAAGCAAAATGCAACAACCCAAAATGTTGGGGAGGTCGTTTCCACAGTTATTTCATAAGACAGTGCTTGGAGTGAAACTACATGACCATGGTGAAGAAGTAAAAACACTTTACCTTGTTCCTCCTGACTGATGTCCTTATGCGTGTTTTGCACAGTTGAGCGTTTTGTGTCTTGTCGTCTGTGTAGGCAACAGCCCTCTTCCCTGGGATAGAACTAGATGATATTTAGACACGTTAATTTGACTTCTCCATTGCTCACATTGATGTGGATATGATTATAATGCTCTGTTTTGTGGGCTTCCCAAGAAAACAATAAATCCCTTACTACTTGTTCGAAATGCAGTAGCACAGATCCTAACAAATACAAGAAAGAGAATATCATTCCTTTTTTGAAAAAACTTCACTGGTCACCTGTATTATCTAGGATAAATTTGAAAGTTCTTTTACTTGTTTTTAAAGCTTTAAGCGACCTAACACGTCTGTACCTTACTGAATGTCTGTCTTCATATGTTCCTATACGTGACCTGAGATCTGCACATACTGGCCTACTGCAAATACCACATGTGAAATGCAGAAAGAGTGGAGAGGCTGCTTTTTGTTTTTATGCTTCTAAATTATGAAACTCACTTCCACTTTTTATTAGGCAGTCAAGCTCGGTACATTGTTTTAAAAAACATTTGAAAATGTTGCTTTTAGTTAAAGTGGTTCTTTGTTCTTTCTATTTCTGTTTCTTTTTTTAGTTCTCTTTAATTGTTCTTATTTTATTACGACTTTCCTAATTTTTATTTATTTAATTGACATGTATGTTGCTTTACTGTATTGCTGTATTTTCCTTGACAACTGAAAGTATATCTCTCAATTTTAATATTTTATTTTTACGCTTGCTTTTTAAAGCACCAAAGCACTATTTGTATGAAAGGTGCTCTATAAATAAAGTTTATTATTATTATTATTTTTAATATTATTATTATACTTTGTTACATTTTTGGTTAGGACAAAGATTCTAATAATAATAATAATAATAATAATAAACTTTATTTTATATAGCGCCTTTAAAGGTGGCTTCTCAAAGCGCTTTACAGGATGACAATAACAATAAATAAGAAGACTACAACAATAAATAAGAAAAATTTCACAAGACAGGACACAATTATAATTACAGCAATACAACAATAACAATAGAGGAGACCGTGGAAGATGGTATTAAGAAGAGCAGAGGGGTGAAGAATGGAACCAGTTAAGTAAAGGCTTTTCTGAAAAGGAGGGTTTTGAGTCTGGATTTGAAGGAGTTTAGAGAAGGTGACTCTCTAATATCCTTGGGCAAGGAGTTCCAGAGCTTGGGGGCATAGCAGGAGAAGGCCCTGTCGCCCATACAATGTAGACGGGCTTGGGGGACAGTAAGGAGGGCAGAATTTGAAGAGCGGAGGTTGTGAGGTGGGGAGTAGGGCGATAAAAGTTCAGACAGGTATTGAGGTGCCAAGCCATGTAAAGCCTTGTAGGTGAGCATGAGGATTTTAAAGTCTACGCGGAATTTGACCGGAAGCCAGTGCAAGGACTCCAGGATAGGAGTAATGTGAACACTTGCACTAGATCTGGTCTGGATTCTGGCTGCTGAATTTTGGACATACTGCAGCTTGTTCAGAGTAGATTTAGATACCCCAGGGAGCAGAGCATTGCAGTAGTCAATTCGAGAGAATACAAATATGTTGATCAGCTTTTCAGCCACAGTTAATGATAGCATAGGGCGTAGTCTTGCGATATTTCTAAGGTGAAAAAAAGATGTTTTGACAGTATGCTGTACATGTGGGTCGAATGTTAAGCCAGAATCGAATATAACCCCAAGGTTTTTCAATTTTGATTGGAGCTCAAGTACAGAGCCATCTACAGACAGGGTTACAGGACTGGCTTTGCGAAGTTGATGGGGGGTACCAATAAGCATGACTTCAGTCTTGTCACAGTTAAGATGAAGGAAGTTTTGAGTCATCCAAATTTTTATGTCAGAGATGCAATTAGATAGAATAGAGACAGCCACATCAGTGTCGGGTTTGGTATGGATGTATATTTGAGTATCGTCAGCGTAAAAATGAAAGCTGAGGCCATGTGATCTTAAAAGCTGACCAAGTGGGAACATGTAAATGCTGAAGAGCAAGGGGCCCAGTATTGAGCCCTGAGGGACACCAGACTTGACAAGACCAATTTCAGACCTGTACCCATTGAGAGAGACAAAGTGACAGCGATCAGTGAGGTAAGACTTAAACCATTTGAGGGCAGTGTCAGAGACTCCAAACACAGTCTCGAGACGAGAAAGCAAGATGTTATGGTCAACAGTGTCAAAGGCAGCACTGAGATCAAGAAGGATGAGTATGGAAAGAGAACCAGAATCAGAAGCTATTAGGAGATCGTTGGTGACTTTGACTAGGGCGGTTTCTGTGCTGTGAAGTTGACGGAAGCCAGATTGGAGGGGTTCGAAAAGGTTGTTTGTCATGAGGTGGTTATGTAACTGAAGTGTGACAGCACGTTCTAGAATTTTAGAGAGAAAGGGTAAGTTGGAGATGGGGCGAAAGTTGTTAAGATTGTCGAGAGCCATGTTAGGCTTCTTTGGCACTGGGGTAATAGCAGCAGTTTTGAGGACCGTTGGTACAATGCCGGTGCTCAAGGATTCATGTATTATATTGAGGACAATGGGACAGAGAGAAGAGAAACAGGACTGGAATAAAGTGGTGGGAATGGGATCTAAAATAGATGTGGTGGGTTTCATGCGCGTAACTAGTTTGTTTAGGGATGCTGAGTCAAGAAGAGAGAAGCTGGAGAGACGGGAACCAGAGAAGTTGGATGAGGAGGGAGGAGGTGTGGAAATTATATCCGTAGTGGAGAGAATGTGATGCCGGATGTTGTCAATCTTAGAACTAAAGAAATCTAAGAATGTGTTGCAAAGTTTTGATGAGGCAGGTAATGTGGTGGGGCAGTTTGGCTTGAGCAGTCTGTTGATGGTGGAGAAAAGATGTCTGGGATTGTTTTGGTGATTTTCAATGATGTGAGAGAAGTAGGTGGATCTAGCAGACTCTATAGTAACCTTATAATCAGATAAGTAATCTCTCCAGGCCTGATAATGTACATTTAGGCCGGAAAGACGCCACCTACGCTCAAGTTTGCGAGAGGCTGCCTTCATGAAACGCAGATGGTCATTGTACCAGGGGGCAGGGCGAGAGAAGGAGATGGTTCGAGTTTTTAAAGGAGCAAAGGTGTCGAGGGTAGATAAAAGAGCATTGTCAAGTAACTGTATTTTGTCCTCTAGAGGGTCAGAGGAAGAGAAACAGGATAAGGAGGACAGAACAGAATTTGCAAACCTTGGGTGATCAATTGATCGCCAGTTGCGGAAATTTACAGAGCGTGAGGGGGAAGTGTTAGAAACAGGTAATTCCAGATTGAAGAGAATGGCTAAGTGGTCAGAGAGGCCTAGATCAAGGGGGGAGCAGTGGGAGACAAAGGAGTCATTTGCAATAATTAGATCTAAGGTGTGTCCTTTGTTATGTGTAGGGGTACAAACAAACTGAGCAAGGTCAAAGCATCCCAAAAGAGAAAGGAAGTCTTTAGCCAGACTGGAGGAAGTTGAATCAATGTGTATATTAAAGTCCCCTAGAATAAGGATCCTTTTAAATGTAAGGGATAAGAATGAGAGAAAATCAGCAAACTCACCTAAGAAGACTCCACTGGGTTTGGGTGGTCTGTAAACTGTGGCAATAATAGTAGATTGGGGGATAGAAACATTTAAAACAAGACACTCAAAAGAAGAGGGAGGAGGTATAGCTATAGGACTTAGACTGTAAAAAAGGTTGTAAATAACAATGATGCCCCCGCCTCTGCCTGAAAGACGCGGAAGGTCAAAGAAACCATATCCAGGAGGAACTAGTTGGTTGAACAGGAGTCCATCGTTTTGTTTGTGCCATGTTTCGGTTAAGCACAGAAGGTCCAGTTGTTTTTCTTTGATAATGTCACATAAAAGAAGAGCCTTGCTGTTAACGGAGCGGGTGTTGAGTAGCGCTGATCTGGCCAGTCTCGGGGATGCGGGGGGAAGCGGAGTGCGGTCCAGGTGCGGTAGTGAGAGGAGATTTTTTAGATCGGCGCCGGTACGTGATGGACTTACAGACGTGCGGCGAAAGGCAGGGATAGAGACTCCGCAGGCAGACGAACGTAGAGAACGGTGTCCTGTGCTGCGATGGATGTAGCGAGTCGGTCGTAAAATCCCAGTAAAACGGCAGTAATCGAATGTGTCTTTGACCAGGAAGTAGCTTTGTTTTAGTTGAAGAAGTTGCAGTGCAGTGTACCTCAGAGACATGATTGATGAAACGAGACGGGAAGGAAATCCAGAGAAGGCGGTAGCAAGAGGTGAAAGTCTTCAGTTGAGTAAGTTCACAATGCAGTGGAAGTCGCACCTGTGAACTTGTAACGTGAAGCGGATGAAAATAGATAAACTAGAAATCAGTGCAATCGAGGAGAAAAAGGGAAAAAAAACATAAATAAGTAGATAGAAATGAAAAACTGGTGAGAGGAGCGGCAGCCAAATGCGCCAGCGTTCCCTCTCGACCGGAACCGGAATGACCTGGCCTCTTTTACCCCGTTCCAAAAAATTGGAAAACTACCTTCAGGATACACTGACCAGGATGACCATCTACTGTCTCCTCTAACTGTGTATTGTCATCATGCATATCTTGTGTATTATTTATTGTAGTTGGTTTTGTCATTCTGTAAAGAAGCCACCTTTCAAGGCACTATATAAAATAATGTTTGTTATTATTATTTACATTTTTCATCGTAAAATCTGGCGAAGAGTCTTAAGAGAATATCAAAGAACACGTTGCTCTTACCTTTCCATTCCAAGAAATGCCCTCAGCTCGGATTGCAGAGATTGACCTCTCTGTCTCAAATTCTGAGAAACATAGACTCGATTGAAAAATGACCATTTCCTAAGATTCACATAACATCACCAGTCAACATTTGCCACTTGACATCAATAGAAACCATAGAGTACATGACATTTCCAATCAGTTTTCTTTCAAGGTACAATACCAATCGCCTTGCCAGAAGAGTTATACTGCGTTAGATAAATATTACAAATGTCAGATGCACGCAGAGTTGTTTGGATTACTATGAAAAGATTGGCAAATATATTTATGTTCATTATATTTCTTGGAGTGACAGAGCTAAAGAGAAAAAAATACTTACCTTTATCTCTGCAGACAGGATCGCAAGGGATTCCCTTATACTGGGTTCCTATATAACAAATAATACATTATTCAAAAAACATGATATTTCTCTGTCCATTGGCAGCATGATTGTTTATCATTCCAGTTTTAGTTAGCTTTAATTTTGTAAACCCCAAGTAAACATAGTTTGTGCCTTTCTCTGAACTTTTTGGCATTTCAATTCAGTTGTTTGTAAGCATATTTTACAGTTGCTAGGTTGATGAAGTTCCTGAACTGTGCAGTATTTCTTTTGGGTTTGGTGCGAATCATATTCTAGCGGTTGGGGGAAAAAAGCACAGGTGCCATCCCACCATTAAACCCTGAAACTTACCTTAGCCGATTCTTCAACTAAACCAGACATGTTAACTAAGTGTTACAGTATGTTTCAAAGTGTGTATTTTAGCAAACACAACTGAAGTTCTGTTGTCTCCTTGGAGACACCTGGAACTGGTGTGATGCTGGTTCTATGACATCATTCGTTCTAAATGTAAATGCAGGTATTGGCACAACATAGTAAATTGATGTAAAGTTATGGATCCATTCATGATTTTCACTCAGTTTGAAAGAGTTCCTGTCGTGTGGTTAAACTTTGTGTTACGGAGGGTTAACTGGGGTTCTGGCTACTAGTTAGGCTTGGTCATTCAGTCATCTGGTTCATGAAATAGGAAGCTAAGAGATCTGTGTTTTAGTTTTACTGTTTGTTTTTGTTCCATAGAATAAGAAATGTTTCATTAATATTAGTAATAGAGTAGCTGTTTCTCTAAACAGTGTGTGTCACTTTGCACTGCAGGTGTGCCAGGTAGAGACCATTTAAGAACCCAAAAATATGCTGTCATTTACTGCCGTGGCTAATTTCTGTTAACCTTGTCTCTCACTCACTTTGATGAGCAAAATGTTCATACATAAAGCATACATTTCTGATTGGTCAGAAGAAGCTTCTTAACATATAAGGTATAAACAAAGTCAGAAAGTTAGGCACTTAGGTCAGCCTTAGGCAGTTAACCAAGACCATAATCCGATAAGAAGCTATTCCCTTTCATGTTGCTAAATCACATGTAGGATACATGAGTTACACCTCCACTTAAGAGACCTTAAAGAGACCTTGGCCAGCCAGGAGTGTAGAAAACCGTAAAACAGTTCTTGAGGACCTAATTGTTAACTCTTAACAGGCAAAGGTTCCTTCAGTCCTACGAGAAATATTTTAGAATTGAACTAAAGTGTGTTTCCGATACAGGAGCATATGTCTGTCAGGACCTGTTGGAGAGGCCCTGCATGAGAACCCCTGGCTGCAGTTCCACATCCCCCTGAAAGTAAATAGAGCCATAAGCACGGAGCTAAGGACACTGCTCCAGGACATGCTGGCTGTCGATCCTGACCAGCGACCAGAAGCCATCCAGCAGAAGAAGCAAGTCAGGCAAGCCATGGCACGAGAGAAAACATCTTTGTAGTGACTGATAGCAAGATGTCCGTGACCAAGGGCAATTCGTCTGAGTAAAGTCTGATTTCATTCTTATGTCCCGAAAGGCCACTGCCTTTGTGCTGTAGATTTCTGATTTAGACGGGCATTTCTATGGACAACTTTGACTTTTCTGTGGGTCCAATGAAAATAAGTTTTTTAACTTATTCTTTGTTACAGTTTTCGAAAGTTTAAAGACATTCACTGAGTTGACGATAAAGGAAAAGTTTCATCTTTCACCTCTTGGAAGGTAGGCCGGTCAGAGGTACAATATATGTCTTCATGTCTTCATCCTCCATGTTTGTAACTACAGGTTTCACAGTGTTGAGCTAAGACACAAAAACACCTACAAATGGCAGTTCCAAATGTATCAAATGTATAAACCTGGGCTGAAAAAGTGTGTACAGTATATACTCTGTGTAGGTCTGATAAAAGTATTCGAGTCAAAGTGTCATATGGATACAAATTCTCATGATTTTGTATTGTGTGTTTTTTCTCTGTTCTGCTTTATTGAAAGAAATCAGATGCTCTTCCTGAAACTTACCTTAGCTGATTCTTCAGCTTAACCAGACAGACTTCTGAAATTCTCAAATATTATCAAATCTTGTTGGTGCAGAGGTGGTGGAGCCCATTACCAACAGACTCACAGCTGAAATTGCTGTGAAAAGGGCTTCTACCAAATATTAACATGTGGGTGAAAATGTAATATTTCCTTTTTTCCCATTGAAAGTATAACATATGTGGTGTGAGAAAGAGGTCCTCATTTAATTGCATGAAACTCTGGCACTGGCGCAACAAACTGAACAAAGTTCAAGGGGGTATACGCTTTCTGTAGACACTTTATTTCCTCTTTTTCCATACTCTAAGAAATGATTTGGGAAACCTGTGGGACACTGGAGGTCATTATACATGAGCCTCTTTCTGCACCTTTTAAGCCATTGAAACCTAGTTGCCTTGTTACAAGGTCTAATATTACAGTAGGTGTGGTTTCCGTCTCCTAATTTCTGAGAATGATCAAATTGGGGAATAAGTTGTAGGGAATACCACTCTTGCACTTCTAAGAAAAGACTATCTCAAATGAAACTCGCTATAGAAAGACATCTTGTTGAAAAATTCTTTATTTTTTGTCATTTCTAAAGAAAAAACATTCATCAAGTCCTTCACAAATGTTTTGTTTGTGATTTTCTCTGTTGTTCCCTTTCACACTCAACTGAACTATGTGTTATGTCTTGTAAACGTAATCAAACATTTCACTTAGGTGTGTGGGTTAACACAAACCCATATTATATGAAACATTCAGTTTTTCATTCCCGTTTTTTCTAACAATTGCATCCATGCTAGGACTACAGTAAACAACACTTTTTACTAAAGTAAATGAAATTGTTCATTAAACAAGACACATTGTTATAAATGTATGCAATACGACGACACTAAAAACAACACTGAAACTTTTCATTGAAATACTGGACGAGATTGTGCATATTCAATGGATTTCTCCTGGTGCCTTTTTTCATCAGTCTTTTCATATTCTTGTTCTCTACTCAGGTGTCTCCTGTTCCTTTGGTGATGTCTGCTGTACACACATGGTATCATACACTTGAGCAAAGTGTGATACCACCGTTTGTTCTTCTCCTAAAATAAAGATGAACATTGACAAAAGTCAGAAGCACTCTTTTCTTTGACAGACGAACAAAACAATGCAAGAATAACCATACTCTCTGTTCCTTACTCATTTCTACCTACCTGTTTGACCACTTTGTCTGCTTCAGTCAGGACAGGGTGCTGGGGCTGACTCTGAGCAATCTGAGAAGAGCTCTCTGTGATCTTCTCCCCTACAGTGGCTACATTGTACTCTGTTTGAAATCCAGGTATCGCCTCCGGTAAGTTCCTCGGTCTTTTTTGGGACTTGAAAGGGTAGAATCATTTTGTGACTTTATTTCCTTGTCATGCACTGATATGTTCTGGTTTGTGTTCGATTACTGCAGGCGTTCAAGTACTTTCTTTTTGTTCTAGATTGGCAGTGTTTGAGATGGTAGGAACTTGTCATATTCTCAACTCTGAATGCTCTGTAAACATACTATTTTAGCAATTCTTAGAAATCTGAAAGCAGTGTTACCTGTATCATTTTTTGTCTTGGTAGTAGTATTGCAGCTCCAACATCAGCACTTAAATAATGGTTTGTGATGTTACTTGTCCTTGGAGTTAGTATACTCCTGAGAAGTCAAGAGAAATCTTACGTAAGCATTAATTATGTTTCACTTTTGAAAGCAAAGTACGTGTCAAGTACTTTGAAGGCATTTGTTGATACTTTTAAGCACTTTCGTTGATTATTATTATCCTTCAATTAGTTATTACAAGTCCAACATTCTTACATGATCTCACTCCATATTCAGAATGTGGGAATACAATTGTTTTAAGGAAATGCCACTGAATAGATAGTAGCTGCACTCTACAAAGATGAATTTGCTAATTAATCAGTCAGGGACACAGCTTATACTTCAGTAGTCTTAGATCATGTAATGATGATTATTGTACTTTATAACTAGCAAAATCCCCATATCCTGTTCATTGCCCCTTTTTCAGTCATGTGGATTGACTTATGCCTGAGGTGGTTAATTCTCACCTTGACATCTCATAGAACAACTGAATCTCTACCAAGGGTGAATGTGTCCTTCCTCTTAATGTCTAAAAGAAAAGGTTAAAATTCATTGAAGCAAAATGCAACAACCCAAAATGTTGGGGAGGTCGTTTCCACAGTTATTTCATATGACAGTACTTGGAGTGAAACTACATGACCATGGTGAAGAAGTAAAAACACTTTACCTTGTTCCTCCTGACTGATGTCCTTATGCGTGTTTTGCACAGTTGAGCGTTTTGTGTCTTGTCGTCTGTGTAGGCAACAGCCCTCTTCCCTGGGATAGAACTAGATGATATTTAGACACGTTAATTTGACTTCTCTATTGCTCACATTGATGTGGATATGATTATAATGCTCTGTTTTGTGGGCTTCCCAAGAAAACAATAAATCCCTTACTACTTGTTCGAAATGCAGTAGCACAGATCCTAACAAATACAAGAAAGAGAATATCATTCCTGTTTTGAAAAAACTTCACTGGTCACCTGTATTATCTAGGATAAATTTGAAAGTTCTTTTACTTGTTTTTAAAGCTTTAAGCGACCTAGCACGTCTGTACCTTACTGAATGTCTGTCTTCATATGTTCCTATATTTGACCTGAGATCTGCACATACTGGCCTACTGCAAATACCACATGTGAAATGCAGAAAGAGTGGAGAGGCTGCTTTTTGTTTTTATGCTTCTAAATTATGAAACTCACTTCCACTTTTTATTAGGCAGTCAAGCTCGGTACATTGTTTTAAAAAACATTTGAAAATCTTGCTTTTAGTTAAAGTGGTTCTTTGTTCTTTCTATTTATGTTTCTTGTTTTAGTTCTCTTTAATTGTTCTTATTTTATTACGACTTTCCTAATTTGTATTTATTTAATTGACATGTATGTTGCTTTACTGTATTGCTGTATTTTCCTTTACAACTGAAAGTATATCTCTCTATTTTAATATTTTATTTTTACGCTTGCTTTTTAAAGCACCAAAGCACTATTTGTATGAAAGGTGCTCTATAAATAAAGTTTATTATTATTATTATTATTTTTAATATTATTATTATACTTTGTTACATTTTTGGTTAGGACAAAGATTCTAGTAGAGGTGGCCTCTTTTACCCTGTTCCAAAAAATTGGAAAACTACCTTCAGAATGCACTGACAATGACCATCTACTGTCTCCTCTAACTGTGTATTGTCATCATGCATATCTTGTGTGTTATTTATTGTAGTTGGTTCTGTCATTCTGTAAAGAAGCCACCTTTCAAGGCACTATATAAAATAATGTTTGTTATTATTATTTACATTTTTCATCGTAAAATCTGGCGAAGAGTCTTAAGAGAATATCAAAGAACACGTTGCTCTTACCTTTCCATTCCAAGAAATGCCCTCAGCTCGGATTGCAGAGATTGACCTCTCTGTCTCAAATTCTGAGAAACATAGACTCGATTGAAAAATGACCATTTCCTAAGATTCACATAACATCACCAGTCAACATTTGCCACTTGACATCAATAGAAACCATAGAGTACATGACATTTCCAATCAGTTTTCTTTCAAGGTACAATAGCAATCGCCTTGCCAGAAGAGTTATACTGCGGTAGATAAATATTACAAATGTCAGATACACGCAGAGTTGTTTGGATTACTATGAAAAGATTGGCAAATATATTTATGTTCATTATATTTCTTGGAGTGACAGAGCTAAAGAGAAAAAAATACTTACCTTTATCTCTGCAGACAGGATCGCAAGGGATTCCCTTATACTGGGTTCCTATATAACAAATAATACATTATTCAAAAAACATGATATTTCTCTGTCCATTGGCAGCATGATTGTTTATCATTACAGTTTTAGTTAGCTTTAATTTTGGAAACCCCAAGTAAACATAGTTTGTGCCTTTCTCCGAACTTTTTGGCATTTCAATTCAGTTGTTTGTAAGCTTATTTTACAGTTGCTAGGTTGATGAAGTTCCTGAACTGTGCAGTATTTCTTTTGGGTTTGGTGCGAATCATATTCTAGCGGTTGGGGGAAAAAAGCACAGGTGCCATCCCACCATTAAACCCTGAAACTTACCTTAGCCGATTCTTCAACTAAACCAGACATGTTAACTAAGTGTTACAGTATGTTTCAAAGTGTGTATTTTAGCAAACACAACTGAAGTTCTGTTGTCTCCTTGGAGACACCTGGAACTGGTGTGATGCTGGTTCTATGACATCATTCGTTCTAAATGTAAATGCAGGTATTGGCACAACATAGTAAATTGATGTAAAGTTATGGATCCATTTATGATTTTCACTCAGTTTGAAAGAGTTCCTGTCGTGTGGTTAAAGTTTGTGTTACGGAGGGTTAACTGGGGTTCTGGCTACTAGTTAGGCTTGGTCATTCAGTCATCTGGTTCATGAAATAGGAAGCTAAGAGATCTGTGTTTTAGTTTTACTGTTTGTTTTTGTTCCATAGAATAAGAAACGTTTCATTAATATTAGTAATAGAGTAGCTGTTTCTCTAAGCAGTGTGTGTCAGTTTGCACTGCAGGTGTGCCAGGTAGAGACCATTTAAGAACCCAAAAATATGCTGTCATTTACTGCCGTGGCTAATTTCTGTTAACCTTGTCTCTCACTCACTTTGATGAGCAAAATGTTCATACATAAAGCATACATTTCTGATTGGTCAGAAGAAGCTTCTTAACATATAAGGTATAAAGAAAGTCAGAAAGTTAGGCACTTAGGTCAGCCTTAGGCAGTTAACCAAGACCATAATCCGATAAGAAGCTATTCCCTTTCATGTTGCTAAATCACATGTAGGATACATGAGTTACACCTCCACTTAAGAGACCTTAAAGAGACCTTGGCCAGCCAGGAGTGTAGAAAACCGTAAAACAGTTCTTGAGGACCTAATTGTTAACTCTTAACAGGCAAAGGTTCCTTCAGTCCTATGAGAAATATTTTAGAATTGAACTAAAGTGTGTTTCCGATACAGGAGCATATGTCTGTCAGGGCCTGTTGGAGAGGCCCTGCGTGAGAACCCCTGGCTGCAGTTCCACATCCCCCTGAAAGTAAATAGAGCCATAAGCACGGAGCTAAGGACACTGCTCCAGGACATGCTGGCTGTCGATCCTGACCAGCGACCAGAAGCCATCCAGCTGAAGAAGCAAGTCAGGCAAGCCATGGCACGAGAGAAAACATCTTTGTAGTGACTGATAGCAAGATGTCCGTGACCAAGGGCAATTCGTCTGAGTAAAGTCTGATTTCATTCTTATGTCCCGAAAGGCCACTGCCTTTGTGCTGTAGATTTCTGATTTAGACGGGCATTTCTATGGACAACTTTGACTTTTCTGTGGGTCCAATGAAAATAAGTTTTTTAACTTATTCTTTGTTACAGTTTTCGAAAGTTTAAAGACATTCACTGAGTTGACGATAAAGGAAAAGTTTCATCTTTCACCTCTTGGAAGGTAGGCCGGTCAGAGGTACAATATATGTCTTCATGTCTTCATCCTCCATGTTTGTAACTACAGGTTTCACAGTGTTGAGCTAAGACACAAAAACACCTACAAATGGCAGTTCCAAATGTATCAAATGTATAAACCTGGGCTGAAAAAGTGTGTACAGTATATACTCTGTGTAGGTCTGATAAAAGTATTCGAGTCAAAGTGTCATATGGATACAAATTCTCATGATTTTGTATTGTGTGTTTTTTCTCTGTTCTGCTTTATTGAAAGAAATCAGATGCTCTTCCTGAAACTTACCTTAGCTGATTCTTCAGCTAAACCAGACAGACTTCTGAAATTCTCAAATATTATCAAATCTTGTTGGTGCAGAGGTGGTGGAGCCCATTACCAACAGACTCACAGCTGAAATTGCTGTGAAAAGGGCTTCTACCAAATATTAACATGTGGGTGAAAATGTATACAATTGTAATATTTCCTTTTTTCCCATTGAAAGTATAACATATGTGGTGTGAGAAAGAGGTCCTCATTTAATTGCATGAAACTCTGGCACTGGCGCAACAAACTGAACAAAGTTCAAGGGGGTATACGCTTTCTGTAGACACTTTATTTCCTCTTTTTCCATACTCTAAGAAATGATTTGGGAAACCTGTGGGACACTGGAGGTCATTATACATGAGCCTCTTTCTGCACCTTTTAAGCCATTGAAACCTAGTTGCCTTGTTACAAGGTCTAATATTACATTAGGTGTGGTTTCCGTCTCCTAATTTCTGAGAATGATCAAATTGGGGAATAAGTTGTAGGGAATACCACTCTTGCACTTCTAAGAAAAGACTATCTCAAATGAAACTCGCTATAGAAAGACATCTTGTTGAAAAATTCTTTATTTTTTGTAATTTCTAAAGAAAAAACATTCATCAAGTCCTTCACAAATGTTTTGTTTGTGACTTTCTCTGTTGTTCCCTTTCACACTCAACTGAACTATGTGTTATGTCTTGTAAACGTAATCAAACATTTCACTTAGGTGTGTGGGTTAACACAAACCCATGTTGTATTAAACATTCAGTTTTTCATTCCCGTTTTTTCTAACAATTGCATCCATGCTAGGACTACAGTAAACAACACTTTTTACTAAAGTAAATGAAATTGTTCATTAAACAAGACACATTGTTTTAAATGTATGCAATACGACGACTAAAAACAACACTGAAACTTTTCATTGAAATACTGGACGAGATTGTGCATATTCAATGGATTTCTCCTGGTGCTTTTTTTCATCAGTCTTTTCATATTCTTGTTCTCTACTCAGGTGTCTCCTGTTCCTTTGGTGATGTCTGCTGTACACACATGGCATCATACACTTGAGCAAAGTGTGATACCACCGTTTGTTCTTCTCAACTTATTTCTCTATGAGACTCTGAATGCTCTGTAAACATACTATTTTAGCAATTCTTAGAAATCTGAAAGCAGTGTTACCTGTATCATTTTTTGTCTTGGTAGTAGTATTGCAGCTCCAACATCAGCACTTAAATAATGGTTTGTGATGTTACTTGTCCTTGGAGTTAGTATACTCCTGAGAAGTCAAGAGAAATCTTACGTAAGCATTAATTATGTTTCACTTTTGAAAGCAAAGTACGTGTCAAGTACTTTGAAGGCATTTGTTGATACTTTTAAGCACTTTCGTTGATTATTATCATCCTTCAATTAGTTATTACAAGTCCAACATTCTTACATGATCTCACTCCATATTCTGAATGTGGGAATACAGTTGTTTTAAGGAAATGCCACTGAATAGATAGTAGCTCCACTCTACGAAGATGAATTTGCTAATTAATCAGTCAGGGACACAGCTTATACTTCAGTAGTCTTAGATCATGTAATGATGATTATTGTACTTTAAAACTAGCAAAATCCCCATATCCTGTTCATTGCCCCATTCCCGGTCATGTGGATTGACTTATGCCTGAAGTGGTTAATTCTCACCTTGACATCTCGTAGAACAACTGAATCTCTACCAAGGGTGAATGTGTCCTTCCTCTTAATGTCTAAAAGAAAAGGTTAAAATTCATTGAAGCAAAATGCCACAACCCAAAATGTTGGGGAGGTCGTTTCCACAGTTATTTCATAAGACAGTGCTTGGAGTGAAACTACATGACCATGGTGAAGAAGTAAAAACACTTTACCTTGTTCCTCCTGACTGATGTCCTTATGCGTGTTTTGCACAGTTGAGCGTTTTGTGTCTTGTCGTCTGTGTAGGCAACAGCCCTCTTCCCTGGGATAGAACTAGATGATATTTAGACACGTTAATTTGACTTCTCCATTGCTCACATTGATGTGGATATGATTATAATGCTCTGTTTTGTGGGCTTCCCAAGAAAACAATAAATCCCTTACTACTTGTTCGAAATGCAGTAGCACAGATCCTAACAAATACAAGAAAGAGAATATCATTCCTGTTTTGAAAAAACTTCACTGGTCACCTGTATTATCTAGGATAAATTTGAAAGTTCTTTTACTTGTTTTTAAAGCTTTAAGCGACCTAGCACGTCTGTACCTTACTGAATGTCTGTCTTCATATGTTCCTATACGTGACCTGAGATCTGCACATACTGGCCTACTGCAAATACCACATGTGAAATGCAGAAAGAGTGGAGAGGCTGCTTTTTGTTTTTATGCTTCTAAATTATGAAACTCACTTCCACTTTTTATTAGGCAGTCAAGCTCGGTACATTGTTTTAAAAAACATTTGAAAATGTTGCTTTTAGTTAAAGTGGTTCTTTGTTCTTTCTATTTATGTTTCTTGTTTTAGTTCTCTTTAATTGTTCTTATTTTATTACGACTTTCCTAATTTGTATTTATTTAATTGACATGTATGTTGCTTTACTGTATTGCTGTATTTTCCTTTACAACTGAAAGTATATCTCTCAATTTTAATATTTTATTTTTACGCTTGCTTTTTAAAGCACCAAAGCACTATTTGTATGAAAGGTGCTCTATAAATAAAGTTTATTATTATTATTTTTAATATTATTATTATACTTTGTTACATTTTTGGTTAGGACAAAGATTCTAGTAGAGGTGGCCTCTTTTACCCTGTTCCAAAAAATTGGAAAACTACCTTCAGAATGCACTGACAATGACCATCTACTGTCTCCTCTAACTGTGTATTGTCATCATGCATATCTTGTGTGTTATTTATTGTAGTTGGTTCTGTCATTCTGTAAAGAAGCCACCTTTCAAGGCACTATATAAAATAATGTTTGTTATTATTATTTACATTTTTCATCGTAAAATCTGGCGAAGAGTCTTAAGAGAATATCAAAGAACACGTTGCTCTTACCTTTCCATTCCAAGAAATGCCCTCAGCTCGGATTGCAGAGATTGACCTCTCTGTCTCAAATTCTGAGAAACATAGACTCGATTGAAAAATGACCATTTCCTAAGATTCACATAACATCACCAGTCAACATTTGCCACTTGACATCAATAGAAACCATAGAGTACATGACATTTCCAATCAGTTTTCTTTCAAGGTACAATAGCAATCGCCTTGCCAGAAGAGTTATACTGCGGTAGATAAATATTACAAATGTCAGATACACGCAGAGTTGTTTGGATTACTATGAAAAGATTGGCAAATATATTTATGTTCATTATATTTCTTGGAGTGACAGAGCTAAAGAGAAAAAAATACTTACCTTTATCTCTGCAGACAGGATCGCAAGGGATTCCCTTATACTGGGTTCCTATATAACATATAATACATTATTCAAAAAACATGATATTTCTCTGTCCATTGGCAGCATGATTGTTTATCATTACAGTTTTAGTTAGCTTTAAGTTTGTAAACCCCAAGTAAACATAGTTTGTGCCTTTCTCTGAACTTTTTGGCATTTCAATTCAGTTGTTTGTAAGCTTATTTTACAGTTGCTAGGTTGATGAAGTTCCTGAACTGTGCAGTATTTCTTTTGGGTTTGGTGCGAATCATATTCTAGCGGTTGGGGGAAAAAAAGCACAGGTGCCATCCCACCATTAAACCCTGAAACTTACCTTAGCCGATTCTTCAACTAAACCAGACATGTTAACTAAGTGTTACAGTATGTTTCAAAGTGTGTATTTTAGCAAACACAACTGAAGTTCTGTTGTCTCCTTGGAGACACCTGGAACTGGTGTGATGCTGGTTCTATGACATCATTCGTTCTAAATGTAAATGCAGGTATTGGCACAACATAGTAAATTGATGTAAAGTGATGGATCCATTTATGATTTTCACTCAGTTTGAAAGAGTTCCTGTCGTGTGGTTAAAGTTTGTGTTACGGAGGGTTAACTGGGGTTCTGGCTACTAGTTAGGCTTGGTCATTCAGTCATCTGGTTCATGAAATAGGAAGCTAAGAGATCTGTGTTTTAGTTTTACTGTTTGTTTTTGTTCCATAGAATAAGAAATGTTTCATTAATATTAGTAATAGAGTAGCTGTTTCTCTAAACAGTGTGTGTCAGTTTGCACTGCAGGTGTGCCAGGTAGAGACCATTTAAGAACCCAAAAATATGCTGTCATTTACTGCCGTGGCTAATTTCTGTTAACCTTGTCTCTCACTCACTTTGATGAGCAAAATGTTCATACATAAAGCATACATTTCTGATTGGTCAGAAGAAGCTTCTTAACATATAAGGTATAAAGAAAGTCAGAAAGTTAGGCACTTAGGTCAGCCTTAGGCAGTTAACCAAGACCATAATCCGATAAGAAGCTATTCCCTTTCATGTTGCTAAATCACATGTAGGATACATGAGTTACACCTCCACTTAAGAGACCTTAAAGAGACCTTGGCCAGCCAGGAGTGTAGAAAACCGTAAAACAGTTCTTGAGGACCTAATTGTTAACTCTTAACAGGCAAAGGTTCCTTCAGTCCTATGAGAAATATTTTAGAATTGAACTAAAGTGTGTTTCCGATACAGGAGATTATGTCTGTCAGGGCCTGTTGGAGAGGCCCTGGATGAGAACCCCTGGCTGCAGTTCCACATCCCCCTGAAAGTAAATAGAGCCATAAGCACGGAGCTAAGGACACTGCTCCAGGACATGCTGGCTGTCGATCCTGACCAGCGACCAGAAGCCATCCAGCAGAAGAAGCAAGTCAGGCAAGCCATGGCACGAGAGAAAACATCTTTGTAGTGACTGATAGCAAGATGTCCGTGACCAAGGGCAATTCGTCTGAGTAAAGTCTAATTTCATTTTTATGTCCCGAAAGGCCACTGCCTTTGTGCTGTAGATTTCTGATTTAGACGGGCATTTCTATGGACAACTTTGACTTTTCTGTGGGTCCAATGAAAATAAGTTTTTTAACTTATTCTTTGTTACAGTTTTCGAAAGTTTAAAGACATTCACTGAGTTGACGATAAAGGAAAAGTTTCATCTTTCACCTCTTGGAAGGTAGGCCGGTCAGAGGTACAATATATGTCTTCATGTCTTCATCCTCCATGTTTGTAACTACAGGTTTCACAGTGTTGAGCTAAGACACAAAAACACCTACAAATGGCAGTTCCAAATGTATAAACCTGGGCTGAAAAAGTGTGTACAGTATATACTCTGTGTAGGTCTGATAAAAGTATTCGAGTCAAAGTGTCATATGGATACAAATTCTCATGATTTTGTATTGTGTGTTTTTTCTCTGTTCTGCTTTATTGAAAGAAATCAGATGCTCTTCCTGAAACTTACCTTAGCTGATTCTTCAGCTAAACCAGACAGACTTCTGAAATTCTCAAATATTATCAAATCTTGTTGGTGCAGAGGTGGTGGAGCCCGTTACCAACAGACTCACTGCTGAAATTGCTGTGAAAAGGGCTTCTACCAAATATTAACATGTGGGTGAAAATGTATACAATTGTAATATTTCCTTTTTTCCCATTGAAAGTATAACATATGTGGTGTGAGAAAAAGGTCCTCATTTAATTGCATGAAACTCTGGCACTGGCGCAACAAACTGATCAAAGTTCAAGGGGGTTTACGCTTTCTGTAGACACTTTATTTCCTCTTTTTCCATACTCTAAGAAATGATTTGGGAAACCTGTGGGACACTGGAGGTCATTATACATGAGCCTCTTTCTGCACCTTTTAAGCCATTGAAACCTAGTTGCCTTGTTACAAGGTCTAATATTACAGTAGGTGTGGTTTCCGTCTCCTTATTTCTGAGAATGATCAAATTGGGGAATAAGTTGTAGGGAATACCACTCTTGCACTTCTAAGAAAAGACTATCTCAAATGAAACTCGCTATAGAAAGACATCTTGTTGAAAAATTCTTTATTTTTTGTCATTTCTAAAGAAAAAACATTCATCAAGTCCTTCACAAATGTTTTGTTTGTGACTTTCTCTGTTGTTCCCTTTCACACTCAACTGAACTATGTGTTATGTCTTGTAAACGTAATCAAACATTTCACTTAGGTGTGTGGGTTAACACAAACCGATATTGTATGAAACATTCAGTTTTTCATTCAAGTTTTTTCTAACAATTGCATCCATGCTAGGACTACAGTAAACAACACTTTTTACTAAAGTAAATGAAATTGTTCATTAAACAAGACACATTGTTTTAAATGTATGCAATACGACGACACTAAAAACAACACTGAAACTTTTCATTGAAATACTGGACGAGATTGTGCATATTCAATGGATTTCTCCTGGTGCTTTTTTTCATCAGTCTTTTTATGTTCTTGTTCTCTACTCAGGTGTCTCCTGTTCCTTTGGTGATGTCTGCTGTACACACATGGTATCATACACTTGAGCAAAGTGTGATACCACCGTTTGTTCTTCTCCTAAAATAAAGATGAACATTGACAAAAGTCAGAAGCACTCTTTTCTTTGACAGACGAACAAAACAATGCAAGAATAACCATACTCTCTGTTCCTTACTCATTTCTACCTACCTGTTTGACCACTTTGTCTGCTTCAGTCAGGACAGGGTGCTGGGGCTGACTCTGAGCAATCTGAGAAGAGCTCTCTGTGATCTTCTCCCCTACAGTGGCTACATTGTACTCTGTTTGAAATCCAGGTATCGCCTCCGGTAAGTTCCTCGGTCCTTTTTGGGACTTGAAAGGGCAGAATCATTTTGTGACTACATTTCCTTGTCATGCACTGATATGTTCTGGTTTGTGTTCGATTACTGCAGGCGTTCAAGTACTTTCTTTTTGTTCTAGATTGGCAGTGTTTGAGATGGTAGGAACTTGTCATATTCTCAACTCTGAATGCTCTGTAAACATACTATTTTAGCAATTCTTAGAAATCTGAAAGCAGTGTTACCTGTATCATTTTTTGTCTTGGTAGTAGTATTGCAGCTCCAACATCAGCACTTAAAGAATGGTTTGTGATGTTACTTGTCCTTGGAGTTAGTATACTCCTGAGATGTCAAGAGAAATCTTACGTAAGCATTAATTATGTTTCACTTTTGAAAGCAAAGTCCGTGTCAAGTACTTTGAAGGCATTTGTTGATACTTTTAAGCACTTTCGTTGATTATTATTATCCTTCAATTAGTTATTACAAGTCCAACATTCTCTACATGATCTCACTCCATATTCAGAATGTGGGAATACAATTGTTTAAAGGAAATGCCACTGAATAGATAGTAGCTGCACTCTACAAAGATGAATTTGCTAATTAATCAGTCAGGGACACAGCTTATACTTCAGTAGTCTTAGATCATGTAATGATGATTATTGTACTTTATAACTAGCAAAATCCCCATATCCTGTTCATTGCCCCTTTTTCAGTTATGTGGATTGACTTATCCCTGAAGTGGTTAATTCTCACCTTGACATCTCATAGAACAACTGAATCTCTACCAAGGGTGAATGTGTCCTTCCTCTTAATGTCTAAAAGAAAAGGTTAAAATTAATTGAAGCAAAATGCAACAACCCAAAATGCTGGGGAGGTCGTTTCCACAGTTATTTCATATGACAGTGCTTGGAGTGAAACTACATGACCATGGTGAAGAAGAAAAAACACTTTACCTTGTTCCTCCTGACTGATGTCCTTATGCGTGTTTTGCACAGTTGAGCGTTTTGTGTCTTGTCGTCTGTGTAGGCAACAGCCCTCTTCCCTGCGATAGAGCTAGATGATATTTAGACACGTTAATTTGACTTCTCCATTGCTCACATTGATGTGGATATGATTATAATGCTCTGTTTTGTGGGCTTCCCAAGAAAACAATAAATCCCTTACTACTTGTTCGAAATGCAGTAGCACAGATCCTAACAAATACAAGAAAGAGAATATCATTCCTGTTTTGAAAAAACTTCACTGGTCACCTGTATTATCGAGGATAAATTTGAAAGTTCTTTTACTTGTTTTTAAAGCTTTAAGCGACCTAGCACGTCTGTACCTTACTGAATGTCTGTCTTCATATGTTCCTATACGTGACCTGAGATCTGCACATACTGGCCTACTGCAAATACCACATGTGAAATGCAGAAAGAGTGGAGAGGGTGCTTTTTGTTTTTATGCTTCCAAATTATGAAACTCACTTCCACTTTTTATTAGGCAGTCAAGCTCGGTACATTGTTTTAAAAAACATTTGAAAATGTTGCTTTTAGTTAAAGTGGTTCTTTGTTCTTTCTATTTCTGTTTCTTTTTTTAGTTCTCTTTAATTGTTCTTATTTTATTACGACTTTCCTAATTTTTATTTATTTAATTGACATGTATGTTGCTTTACTGTATTGCTGTATTTTCCTTTACAACTGAAAGTATATCTCTCAATTTTAATATTTTATTTTTACGCTTGGTTTTTAAAGCACCAAAGCACTATTTGTATGAAAGGTGCTCTATAGATAAAGTTTATTATTATTATTTTTAATATTATTATTATACTTTGTTACATTTGTGGTTAGGACAAAGATTCTAGTAGAGGTGGCCTCTTTTACCCCGTTCCAAAAAATTGGAAAACTACCTTCAGAATACACTGACAATGACCATCTACTGTCTCCTCTAACTGTGTATTGTCATCATGCATATCTTGTGTATTATTTATTGTAGTTGGTTTTGTCATTCTGTAAAGAAGCCACCTTTCAAGGCACTATATAAAATAATGTTTGTTCTTATTATTTACATTTTTCATAGTTAAATCTGGCGAAGAGTCTTAAGAGAATATCAAAGAACAAGTTGCTCTTACCTTTCCATTCCAAGAAATGCCCTCAGCTCGGATTGCAGAGATTGACCTCTCTGTCTCAAATTCTGAGAAACATAGACTCGATTGAAAAATGACCATTTCCTAAGATTCACATAACATCACCAGTCTTCTGAGAATTCAGAAGTCACAAAGATCCATTTATTCTGTCTGGCAAATGTGCCTTTGCGGCAGTTTTTCAGAAGAGTACTTCATAAAACACTTATTTATTGTTTACATTGATTTATAAGCTGAGTCTGACTCTAGGAGAAAACAAGGGAAGCTTGGAAAGAGTTTAAGGATAGCCCTTACCACGATTGGATTTTAACCTTCTTCTTATGGATGTATGTCTCCAGTTCTGTTCCCTTGGCCCTGTGCTTGAAAGAGTCAGAAACCTTCCTCTTTGAATTCTGAAGCTTCTTGCAGATCTTGCTGTGTTCCTCCAACCTCTCTACAGCAAACTTCCTGTGACACAGTTCACAGGGCACCAGCTGAGGGTTTCCACTCTGGCTATTCTCATATGGAAATTGCTCAGCGGTACTCCCTACCCAATGACATGAAAGGTAGGCCCAGAAAGCTAAGTTATTACTGTATTGATATTTTCTTGCCTTGTGAATGGTTTGCGACCAGACTGTGTACGCAGTGCTAGTCTGGACTTTTTCTGGACGCTGTTTCATTGGTTTCATTTCCTGTTCCCAGCTGAGAAAGAACAACTGGAGGCAGAAGCACGAGGATTTCATTCGGAGCATCAAATAGGCCAGGGAGGTGCAGCAGGTGATCACGCAAGGAGGGAAGGTTGTGAACCTGCCCCAGCCCCCCGCGAATCCAAACCCCGACTACGTGCCCTGCCCTCACTGCGGCCGGCGCTTTGCCCCCAGGCCGGCACAGAGGCACATCCCCAAGTGTCAGCACATCAGGAGCCGCCCCCCTCCTCCTCCTCACAGATGAAAACTGATGTGAAGAAGAATAAAAGAGTCATGATCTTGGCTCACGACTCACGTCCTGCTTTTTCTTTTTAGAAATATATTTAGCACAGTTCATCCGTATGATGATAAAAAAAATGTTACCTTGTTTTAATAAAATGATTTTTTTTTGGTGGACTGGTGTTTGCGTAAGTGTGGTTATTTCAGTTTTTTTCCCTTGCGAAAATGTGTGCCGACCGTGAAAATAAATTTCAAGCTGTTCTTATCATTCATACACCTTGACCTCCTAAAAATAATTGTTCAACCTGGAACGTACAATTAGCAGGCAATAGAAAAGGTCACATTGGCCTTGGAACCATCAAAAAGTAGTATTCACACATTCTCTGCATCAATTTTCCTTTAAAACAACTGAAAAAGCAAGGTAAAGTGTGATTGATTTTTTTAATGAAAGTTATTTGATTTAATTTATTTAATTTTCATAATATTTGAAATATGTTGGGATTAATGTGACTCAATATTATCTGCAGCTCTTACACTCCAGGCACCTGATAAAGTGGAACGCAGTGTCTTTGCCTTACATGGCGCTCAGCTCTTCCTCAATCCCAGCAGAAGCAGCAGCCTCCGGGTCCTGCCTCATGCACAGCTTAAAATGCAACACCGAGTAATACAACAAACAACAGGGAAAACCATTCACGATCAGACACATCCGTTGATTGCTGGCTCTCAGTAAAGGGACATTGCTGTGGTCCACGCATGAATCTGTTTTCTAAGTGCCTTATCCAATACAGTGTTGAGGCCAGTTTTCCCAGAAGCCATCTAAAGGGGAACACACAATAACTTGTAAAACCTCCAATTTACATCACAAAATAGACTACATTTCAAGGTTAAAGAATTACCATGTTCTGCGATTCAGAACGAGGCAGCAAAACTTCCTGTAATCTGATGTGGCCCTGTGACATTGTAAAGGAGCAGGCTTGTGAATACATCTCGTTTAATCCAATGGAAATATTGCTCTCAACTTTTTTACGTTTTTGCCAATAAATAATATTACATTGTTAACTCTGCATAAAGAACCTTGGAATGGAACGTTTTTTGCAGTGAAATGTTTGCTGCATAACCTATACCTTTTCTCTCCTACATCACATTGCATTAGTCATTACAGTGATTAGTGAGCAGGAAGGGCTGCATCACATCGCAATTTATGTGGATTTTGAATGCGAATTTGTTACAACATGGCGTAACTTACAGTACTTTCACAAAATTCATGATTTTGTGCTCAATTTTGAGTTTGTAAAGTTTTTCTATAATGTCAATGATTTTATTTTGTGACTGAAATTAAATACTTTTGTGTCTGCAAAATTGGGACTGTAGTTCCACCTTAACCTACTAGTACTGTATGTCTTTGGACTGTGGGAAGAAACTGGAGCACCTGGAAGAAATCCACACAAATGAAGGGAGAACATACAATTCTATCCAGACTGCACCCCAGGAATTGAACCCAGGACCCCAGCTCTGTGAACCACAGTGCCACCTCATTGCTATAGTCACTATAATTAATGTCAAAACTCATTTGCAAATGAGCAGCCTGGGATCCAAAAGGATCAAGACAAGGATCCAAACAAAGCACTATCCCAAAGCTTGGCTTTGTACAGTATATCATACAGGGCTTGATGCAGAAGGCAGATAATCTAAGTCCATGCAATAATTGCTAAGGGAAAGTGACTTTGTGTTTTTGGAGGGAAGTCACTCAACATGGAGCTGTGTTAGTGAAATGATTGTTCTGATATACGGCTGATGTCCAAACACTGAAAACATGATTGTGTATGCAATCGCACTCCTGAGCTCCATTGGGTATGGTTAAAATAACTTTTTATAGTTCATCACATTCAAAGTGTGTGTACCCGATGAAAGTGTAACACGCATTTGGAGGAGTTATTCAGGATTTTCTTTCATTCAACTATTTCAAGACCCATTATTTTCAGATGTTGTAGTATACGTGAATAATGAAAGGCCTTCATATTACACAATGAAGGAATGACTTCGCAGGTGTGAAGAATAAAAGATTAATTCAGCTCACTTTGGGGAGTTTCACAATGGCCCTCCTTATAGAAATGTGGGTTTGATTAAAGGAGTGAAGAAAAAGCACTGAATAATATTTGCTTCTGTAAACGTAATCATCTCAAAATATGGTTGAAGAAATTGAAGAAGGTTAAACATAATCCAAAACGTATAAGGTCAATTTAAGTACAACCAGAATTCTAGTGTTTATGCAATGCATCTGTGGGTTGATATGAAATATGGCCGTACTTAAACTAAACGAGGTTATCGAGAGCATATTCCGAATACGGCTTTGGCCAGTTGTACTGTGAACTGCGAGGACCGTATCTTATCCTGAACGGGCTGTGCGAATACCGTCCTCTGCTGGCAGAAGGAATAGATTACAACGGCACTGTATTGGCGATTAGTCCTATTGCTAGAATATTGAAACAACAAGGAGTCCGCGGAGTCAAGCAATGCTGAATAAACAAGTACCTGAAATTCAATAGGATTTTGTGTATTGATTACAAATAGGTGTGGAATTCTCATGTACAGTGGTATTCATGGATTCCTTACACAAGCAGCCGTTGTTATGATACTTTCGTAATCTGAATATAAATCTGTTATCTACTTGAAACTGTAATTATTGAATAGATTAATGTCTTTGAAATGCTTCATTAACTGGGCAGTTTCCATGTTTGGAAATGTTTTTATTTTGATTGCTGATTGCTAGATACTGTATGTTTAATAGGCATGCTGTTAATATTTTCTACAAGAGCCAAATAAGACAGTTATGCTGTAGTAAGTTCTATATAAGTTATATAACATAAGTTATATTTTGTTCTGAGGTCAATTTGAATCTCATACTAAATTACTGGTGTCCTTTTATCTGAGAAACACTGCCTGATTGATCACCTGATTCCTAGAAATTAGCATGCACAGTAGCCCAGCGTTTAGCATTGCTAGCTCACAGTGCTGAGGCCCTGGGTACACTTCTGGACCTGGGGTGCTATCTGTATGGAGCTTGTATGTTCTCCCCATGTTTGCATGAGTTTGCTTTGGGTGCTCCGGCTTCCTCCCACAGTTCAAAGAACTACTGGTAGGTTAATTGGCTTCTGGGATAATTGGTGAGTGTCTGTGTCTTCCCTGCATTGGACTACCATCCAGTCCCAGGTATCTCCTGCTTATTACTTTCTGAGGCTCTGGCTCCCCCGTTCCCCGCGACCCCCTGACCCCCTGACCCTGAATTGGATGAAGCGGTTAGAAAATGGGTGGTTTCTGTTATGCTCTGGTCATGCTCTGCCATAGGAACAACTTGTAAAAAATGCAGATGCTAGGATTTAACTCAAAGAAGGAGCTCAGATCACTGTGTTGGCATCGCTGTACAGGTGTCCGGTTTGTTTTAGAACATGTGCTAAAATCTTATTTACTCACTTCTAGACTTTTTACCCCCCATATCAGCCTGCAGGTGCACAGTGGTCTGTGGACACCCTCCTTGCTCTGTCGTAAAACAGGAAATAAAAAGCAACTGGTTTTGACTTTAATGCACTGAGACTGTGGAACTCACAGAACTCTCTTGTCAGAAAGGCAGCTTCTAACAGCTTTTAAGTGAAGACTAAGAACACTTTTCTATTTTATTCAAATAGATTATATATATTTTGTTTAAATATATGTTATAAATGTTAAAATGACAGCTCGTATAAGCTTGTATTTTTACCTTTCGATCATTTTTATAATTGCTTTGAGTTGCTTTTACCACGATAAACAGTACAAAATATGAGGTGTTGAACTTGTCAAAAGTTTTAAAGCGCTTTATGACGTAAAGTGTGATGACAGTCCTTGGCGGTCTATGTAACAATTCTTCTTGATGTAGGTCATCGGGCCAACAGTATATAAACATTACAGCTCAAGTGCTTTTGTATCTGAACGCTTTTAGGTAAGTAATTTAGCAGCTGCGGTATTAATAATGATTTTAATGGCAAATTCAATTGCAGGTAAAATAAAAATGGCGGATAACTTTCTTTCTAGCTTCGTGAAGCGGTCGCGCTATATTATACATATATACCATAATAAGAAACATAATATGTACAGTAGAATTTTTCACTTTAAGCTGGCATTATCCAGAACCGGGTCAGGGCCCGGACCCGGACCGTGCAGTGTGGTCCGTCGGCCTTCTAAAGATGTTTAGGAGATGGAGGCGCCCTTGGATTTGATTAGAAACTTGCATAATTTCTTAACTTGACCCCATTATCTTAAAAAAAACGGCCAGGCCAAGACCAAAGCATGAAGGCTGCGAGGATCGGGGGACTCTCATTTTTGGTCACAGCGTACAGTAGTAGATCAGTAACCTCTGTTTATCGTGATAACCTTTAATTATTTTCCAGTACTTTTTTAAATGATAAAACACATTGTCTCGCCAGTTTTGCTAAAGATATGGTTTTAGTGTTTACGCATAAATTTGTAAGCCGTAGGTTTAAATCTCGTGGTCTTATTTTCTGCATTTTCATCGTAAGGGAAGGCGCTCGTTTGCGATTTACGCGCTGAACATTGTAAGCAGAGGAGCCTTAAGGCACAGCCTCGCCTTAACACCATCGTTTGCATTGTCATTGTCATCCAGAAAAGCAGTCGTAAGAAAATGAATCTGTGGCGGCTCCGAACATTAAAAAAACTATATCTAGACTGCAAATACATCCCAATCTTACTATCAACACGTTTTAAGAGCCCTCTCCTTTCCACCGGTATACAAGCTAAGAGAGAAATATTGGAAATCCCATCTGAAGTAGCCCTCGTCTCACCTTCGGAGCTGTGAGCGATGGGGATCATAATTAAAAGGGATACAGTTACTTTGAAAATGTGTATGTGATACTTAAATTTAAATAAAATAAAAAGATAAATTATATAACACAGACTGCTATCTATGTCCATGTGTTTAAGACGTATGAATCGGTTTTAAAACAGGCACACCCCTTTACTTCTCACAAATCCAACTGGAGTCTCAGTCCGTCGTCGCGATGAATTAGGAGCTCAGATGTAGGCTAAGTGATTGCAATTTACTTATTTAAAAGAACCACTTCAAATCAAAAGGGAGCCATTTTGTAATGGTAGTTATCGTATTATACAGTATACGTAATTGTAGATATACAGTACATAAAGGGTATGAATAGGTGTGAGCTTTTACTGTATATTTAATATTTTATCTGACCCACTTGTAGAAACCGCCTACTCAGATTTAGTTAAGTGGTCTGCCACCATAAAGACAGAAAAATATAATGACACCCTGTTACATTAACTGTAAAATAAACGCCGTAACTGCGGCCATATGAAAATTTGGATACAAATTATACAAACATCCTAAGGAGCTCTATGACATATGAGCGTCGTAATAATGGTTGGTGACCTGACGTACAGTAACAGTGCTCCCTGAATTACATGATCTGTATATACCCAAATACAGATATATCACTCAACACGGAGCTGTGTTAGTGAAATGATTGTTCTGATGTACGGCTGATGTCCAAACACTGAAAACATGATTGTGTATGCAATCGCACTCCCGAGCTCCATTGGGTATGGTTAAAATAACTTTTTATAGTTCATCACATTCAAAGTGTGTGTACTTGATGAAAGTGTAACACGCATTTGGAGGAGTTATTCAGGATTTTCTTTCATTCAACTATTTCAAGACCCATTATTTTCAGATGTTGTAGTATACGTGAATAATGAAAGGCCTTCATATTACACAATGAAGGAATGACTTCGCAGGTGTGAAGAATAAAAGATTAATTCAGATCACTTTGGGGAGTTTCACAATGGCCCTCCTTATAGAAATGTGGGTTTGATTAAAGGAGTGAAGAAAAAGCACTGAATAATATTTGCTTCTGTAAACGTAATCATCTCAAAATATGGTTGAAGAAATTGAAGAAGGTTAAACATAATCCAAAACGTATAAGGTCAATTTAAGTACAACCAGAATTCTAGTGTTTATGCAATGCATCTGTGGGTTGATATGAAATACGGCCGTACTTAAACTAAACGAGGTTATCGAGAGCATATTCCGAGTACGGCTGTGGCCAGTTGTACTGTGAACTGCGAGGACCGTATCTTATCCTGAACGGGCTGTGCGAATACCGTCCTCTGCTGGCAGAAGGAATAGATTACAACGGCACTGTATTGGCGATTAGTCCTATTGCTAGAATATTGAAACAACAAGGAGTCCGCGGAGTCAAGCAATGCTGAATAAACAAGTACCTGAAATTCAATAGGATTTTGTGTATTGATTACAAATAGGTGTGGAATTCTCATGTACAGTGGTATTCATGGATTCCTTACACAAGCAGCCGTTGTTATGATACTTTCGTAATCTGAATATAAATCTGTTATCTACTTAAAACTGTAATTATTGAATAGATTAATGTCTTTGAAATGCTTCATTAACTGGGCAGTTTCCATGTTTGGAAATGTTTTTATTTTGATTGCTGATTGCTAGATACTGTATGTTTAATAGGCATGCTGTTAATATTTTCTACAAGAGCCAAATAAGACAGTTATGCTGTAGTAAGTTATACATAAGTTATATAACATAAGTTATACAGTTTTTTGTTCTGAGGTCAATTTGAATCTCATACTAAATTACTGGTGTCCTTTTATCTGAGAAACACTACCTGATTGATCACCTGATGCCTAGAAATTAGCATGCACAGTAGCCCAGCGTTTAGCATTGCTAGCTCACAGTGCTGAGGCCCTGGGTACACTTCTGGACCTGGGGTGCTATCTGTATGGAGCTTGTATGTTCTCCCCATGTTTGCATGAGTTTGCTTTGGGTGCTCCGGCTTCCTCCCACACTTCAAAGAACTACTGGTAGGTTAATTGGCTTCTGGGATAATTGGTGAGTGTCTGTGTCTTCCCTGAATTGGACTACCATCCAGTCCCAGGTATCTCCTGCTTATTACTTTCTGAGGCTCTGGCTCCCCCGTGCCCCGCGACCCCCTGACCCCCTGACCCTGAATTGGATGAAGCGGTTAGAAAATGGGTGGTTTCTGTTATGCTCTGGTCATGCTCTGCCATAGCAACAACTTGTAAAAAATGCAGATGCTAGGATTTAACTCAAAGAAGGAGCTCAGATCACTGTGTTGGCATCGCTGTACAGGTGTCCGGTTTGTTTTAGAACATGTGCTAAAATCTTATTTACTCACTTCTAGACTTTTTACCCCCCATATCAGCCTGCAGGTGCACAGTGGTCTGTGGACACCCTCCTTGCTCTGTCGTAAAACAGGAAATAAAAAGCAACTGGTTTTGACTTTAATGCACTGAGACTGTGGAACTCACAGAACTCTCTTGTCAGAAAGGCAGCTTCTAACAGCTTTTAAGTGAAGACTAAGAACACTTTTCTATTTTATTCAAATAGATTATATATATTTTGTTTAAATATATGTTATAAATGTTAAAATGACAGCTCGTATAAGCTTGTATTTTTACCTTTCGATCATTTTTATAATTGCTTTGAGTTGCTTTTACCACGATAAACAGTACAAAATATGAGGTGTTGAACTTGTCAAAAGTTTTAAAGCGCTTTATGACGTAAAGTGTGATGACAGTCCTTGGCGGTCTATGTAACAATTCTTCTTGAAGTAGGTCATCGGGCCAACAGTATATAAACATTACAGCTCAAGTGCTTTTGTATCTGAACGCTTTTAGGTAAGTAATTTAGCAGCTGCGGTATTAATAATGATTTTAATGGCAAATTCAATTGCAGGTAAAATAAAAATGGCGGATAACTTTCTTTCTAGCTTCGTGAAGCGGTCGCGCCACATTATACATATATACAATAATAAGAAACATAATATGTACAGTAGAATTTTTCACTTTAAGCTGGCATTATCCAGAACCGGGTCAGGGCCCGGACCCGGACCGTGCAGTGTGGTCCGTCGGCCTTCTAAAGATGTTTAGGAGATGGAGGCGCCCTTGGATTTGATTAGAAACTTGCATAATTTCTTAACTTGACCCCATTATCTTAAAAAAAAACGGCCAGGCCAAGACCAAAGCATGAAGGCTGCGAGGATCGGGGGACTCTCATTTTTGGTCACAGCGTACAGTAGTAGATCAGTAACCTCTGTTTATCGTGATAACCTTTAATTATTTTCCAGTACTTTTTTAAATGATAAAACACATTGTCTCGCCAGTTTTGCTAAAGATACGGTTTTAGTGTTTACGCATAAATTTGTAAGCAGTAGGTTTAAATCTCGTGGTCTTATTTTCTGCATTTTCATCGTAAGGGAAGGCGCTCGTTTGCGATTTACGCGCTGAACATTGTAAGCAGAGGAGCCTTAAGGCACAGCCTCGCCTTAACACCATCGTTTGCATTGTCATTGTCATCCAGAAAAGCAGTCGTAAGAAAATGAATCTGTGGCGGCTCCGAACATTAAAAAAACTATATCTAGACTGCAAATACATCCCAATCTTACTATCAACACGTTTTAAGACCCCTCTCCTTTCCACCGGTATACAAGCTGAGAGAAATATTGGAAATCCCATCTGAAGTAGCCCTCGTCTCACCTTCGGAGCTGTGAGCGATGGGGATCATAATTAAAAGGGGTACAGTTACTTTGAAAATGTGTATGTGATACTTAAATTTAAATAAAATAAAAAGATAAATTATATAACACAGACTGCTATCTATGTCCATGTGTTTAAGACGTATGAATCGGTTTTAAAACAGGCACACCCCTTTACTTCTCACAAATCCAACTGGAGTCTCAGTCCGTCGTCGCGATGAATTAGGAGCTCAGATGTAGGCTAAGTGATTGCAATTTACTTATTTAAAAGAACCACTTCAAATCAAAAGGGAGCCATTTTGTAATGGTAGTTATCGTATTATACAGTATACGTAATTGTAGATATACAGTACATAAAGGGTATGAATAGGTGTGAGCTTTTACTGTATATTTAATATTTTATCTGACCCACTTGTAGAAACCGCCTACTCAGATTTAGTTAAGTGGTCTGCCACCATAAAGACAGAAAAATATAATGACACCCTGTTACATTAACTGTAAAATAAACGCCGTAACTGCGGCCATATGAAAATTTGGATAAAGATTATACAAACATCCTAAGGAGCTCTATGACATATGAGCGTCGTAATAATGGTTGGTGACCTGACGTAACAGTGCTCCCTGAATTACGTGATCTGTATATACCCAAATACAGATATATCACTCAACACGGAGCTGTGTTAGTGAAATGATTGTTCTGAT
Organism: Lepisosteus platostomus; assembly: GCF_059453375.1. Lineage (NCBI taxonomy): Eukaryota > Metazoa > Chordata > Actinopteri > Semionotiformes > Lepisosteidae > Lepisosteus > Lepisosteus platostomus. The sequence continues at coordinate 139,171 of NW_028291679.1, forward strand.
GTACGGCTGATGTCCAAACACTGAAAACATGATTGTGTATGCAATCGCACTCCCGAGCTCCATTGGGTATGGTTAAAATAACTTTTTATAGTTCATCACATTCAAAGTGTGTGTACTTGATGAAAGTGTAACGCATTTGGAGGAGTTATTCAGGATTTTCTTTCATTCAACTATTTCAAGACCCATTATTTTCAGATGTTGTAGTATACGTGAATAATGAAAGGCCTTCATATTACACAATGAAGGAATGACTTCGCAGGTGTGAAGAATAAAAGATTAATTCAGCTCACTTTGGGGAGTTTCACAATGGCCCTCCTTATAGAAATGTGGGTTTGATTAAAGGAGTGAAGAAAAAGCACTGAATAATATTTGCTTCTGTAAACGTAATCATCTCAAAATATGGTTGAAGAAATTGAAGAAGGTTAAACATAATCCAAAACGTATAAGGTCAATTTAAGTACAACCAGAATTCTAGTGTTTATGCAATCCATCTGTGGGTTGATATGAAATATGGCCGTACTTAAACTAAACGAGGTTATCGAGAGCATATTCCGAATACGGCTTTGGCCAGTTGTACTGTGAACTGCGAGGACCGTATCTTATCCTGAACGGGCTGTGCGAATACCGTCCTCTGCTGGCAGAAGGAATAGATTACAACGGCACTGTACTGGCGATTAGTCCTATTGCTAGAATATTGAAACAACAAGGAGTCCGCGGAGTCAAGCAATGCTGAATAAACAAGTACCTGAAATTCAATAGGATTTTGTGTATTGATTACAAATAGGTGTGGAATTCTCATGTACAGTGGTATTCATGGATTCCTTACACAAGCAGCCGTTGTTATGATACTTTCGTAATCTGAATATAAATCTGTTATCTACTTAAAACTGTAATTATTGAATAGATTAATGTCTTTGAAATGCTTCATTATCTGGGCAGTTTCCATGTTTGGAAATGTTTTTATTTTGATTGCTGATTGCTAGATACTGTATGTTTAATAGGCATGCTGTTAATATTTTCTACAAGAGCCAAATAAGACAGTTATGCTGTAGTAAGTTATACATAAGTTATATAACATAAGTTATACAGCTTTTTGTTCTGAGGTCAATTTGAATCTCATACTAAATTACCGGTGTCCTTTTATCTGAGAAACACTACCTGATTGATCACCTGATGCCTAGAAATTAGCATGCACAGTAGCCCAGCGTTTAGCATTGCTAGCTCACAGTGCTGAGGCCCTGGGTACACTTCTGGACCTGGGGTGCTATCTGTATGGAGCTTGTATGTTCTCCCCATGTTTGCATGAGTTTGCTTTGGGTGCTCCGGCTTCCTCCCACACTTCAAAGAACTACTGGTAGGTTAATTGGCTTCTGGGATAATTGGTGAGTGTCTGTGTCTTCCCTGCATTGGACTACCATCCAGTCCCAGGTATCTCCTGCTTATTACTTTCTGAGGCTCTGGCTCCCCCGTGCCCCGCGACCCCCTGACCCCCTGACCCTGAATTGGATGAAGCGGTTAGAAAATGGGTGGTTTCTGTTATGCTCTGGTCATGCTCTGCCATAGCAACAACTTGTAAAAAATGCAGATGCTAGGATTTAACTCAAAGAAGGAGCTCAGAGCACTGTGTTGGCATCGCTGTACAGGTGTCCGGTGTGTTTTAGAACATGTGCTAAAATCTTATTTACTCACTTCTAGACTTTTTACCCCCCATATCAGCCTGCAGGTGCACAGTGGTCTGTGGACACCCTCCTTGCTCTGTCGTAAAACAGGAAATAAAAAGCAACTGGTTTTGACTTTAATGCACTGAGACTGTGGAACTCACAGAACTCTCTTGTCAGAAAGGCAGCTTCTAACAGCTTTTAAGTGAAGACTAAGAACACTTTTCTATTTTATTCAAATAGATTATATATATTTTGTTTAAATATATGTTATAAATGTTAAAATGACAGCTCGTATAAGCTTGTATTTTTACCTTTCGATCATTTTTATAATTGCTTTGAGTTGCTTTTACCACGATAAACAGTACAAAATATGAGGTGTTGAACTTGTCAAAAGTTTTAAAGCGCTTTATGACGTAAAGTGTGATGACAGTCCTTGGCGGTCTATGTAACAATTCTTCTTGAAGTAGGTCATCGGGCCAACAGTATATAAACATTACAGCTCAAGTGCTTTTGTATCTGAACGCTTTTAGGTAAGTAATTTAGCAGCTGCGGTATTAATAATGATTTTAATGGCAAATTCAATTGCAGGTAAAATAAAAATGGCGGATAACTTTCTTTCTAGCTTCGTGAAGCGGTCGCGCCACATTATACATATATACAATAATAAGAAACATAATATGTACAGTAGAATTTTTCACTTTAAGCTGGCATTATCCAGAACCGGGTCAGGGCCCGGACCCGGACCGTGCAGTGTGGTCCGTCGGCCTTCTAAAGATGTTTAGGAGATGGAGGCGCCCTTGGATTTGATTAGAAACTTGCATAATTTCTTAACTTGACCCCATTATCTTAAAAAAAAACGGCCAGGCCAAGACCAAAGCATGAAGGCTGCGAGGATCGGGGGACTCTCATTTTTGGTCACAGCGTACAGTAGTAGATCAGTAACCTCTGTTTATCGTGATAACCTTTAATTATTTTCCAGTACTTTTTTAAATGATAAAACACATTGTCTCGCCAGTTTTGCTAAAGATACGGTTTTAGTGTTTACGCATAAATTTGTAAGCAGTAGGTTTAAATCTCGTGGTCTTATTTTCTGCATTTTCATCGTAAGGGAAGGCGCTCGTTTGCGATTTACGCGCTGAACATTGTAAGCAGAGGAGCCTTAAGGCACAGCCTCGCCTTAACACCATCGTTTGCATTGTCATTGTCATCCAGAAAAGCAGTCGTAAGAAAATGAATCTGTGGCGGCTCCGAACATTAAAAAAACTATATCTAGACTGCAAATACATCCCAATCTTACTATCAACACGTTTTAAGACCCCTCTCCTTTCCACCGGTATACAAGCTGAGAGAAATATTGGAAATCCCATCTGAAGTAGCCCTCGTCTCACCTTCGGAGCTGTGAGCGATGGGGATCATAATTAAAAGGGGTACAGTTACTTTGAAAATGTGTATGTGATACTTAAATTTAAATAAAATAAAAAGATAAATTATATAACACAGACTGCTATCTATGTCCATGTGTTTAAGACGTATGAATCGGTTTTAAAACAGGCACACCCCTTTACTTCTCACAAATCCAACTGGAGTCTCAGTCCGTCGTCGCGATGAATTAGGAGCTCAGATGTAGGCTAAGTGATTGCAATTTACTTATTTAAAAGAACCACTTCAAATCAAAAGGGAGCCATTTTGTAATGGTAGTTATCGTATTATACAGTATACGTAATTGTAGATATACAGTACATAAAGGGTATGAATAGGTGTGAGCTTTTACTGTATATTTAATATTTTATCTGACCCACTTGTAGAAACCGCCTACTCAGATTTAGTTAAGTGGTCTGCCACCATAAAGACAGAAAAATATAATGACACCCTGTTACATTAACTGTAAAATAAACGCCGTAACTGCGGCCATATGAAAATTTGGATAAAGATTATACAAACATCCTAAGGAGCTCTATGACATATGAGCGTCGTAATAATGGTTGGTGACCTGACGTAACAGTGCTCCCTGAATTACATGATCTGTATATACCCAAATACAGATATATCACTCAACACGGAGCTGTGTTAGTGAAATGATTGTTCTGATGTACGGCTGATGTCCAAACACTGAAAACATGATTGTGTATGCAATCGCACTCCCGAGCTCCATTGGGTATGGTTAAAATAACTTTTTATAGTTCATCACATTCAAAGTGTGTGTACTTGATGAAAGTGTAACACGCATTTGGAGGAGTTATTCAGGATTTTCTTTCATTCAACTATTTCAAGACCCATTATTTTCAGATGTTGTAGTATACGTGAATAATGAAAGGCCTTCATATTACACAATGAAGGAATGACTTCGCAGGTGTGAAGAATAAAAGATTAATTCAGCTCACTTTGGGGAGTTTCACAATGGCCCTCCTTATAGAAATGTGGGTTTGATTAAAGGAGTGAAGAAAAAGCACTGAATAATATTTGCTTCTGTAAACGTAATCATCTCAAAATATGGTTGAAGAAATTGAAGAAGGTTAAACATAATCCAAAACGTATAAGGTCAATTTAAGTACAACCAGAATTCTAGTGTTTATGCAATGCATCTGTGGGTTGATATGAAATACGGCCGTACTTAAACTAAACGAGGTTATCGAGAGCATATTCCGAGTACGGCTGTGGCCAGTTGTACTGTGAACTGCGAGGACCGTATCTTATCCTGAACGGGCTGTGCGAATACCGTCCTCTGCTGGCAGAAGGAATAGATTACAACGGCACTGTATTGGCGATTAGTCCTATTGCTAGAATATTGAAACAACAAGGAGTCCGCGGAGTCAAGCAATGCTGAATAAACAAGTACCTGAAATTCAATAGGATTTTGTGTATTGATTACAAATAGGTGTGGAATTCTCATGTACAATGGTATTCATGGATTCCTTACACAAGCAGCCGTTGTTAAGATACTTTCGTAATCTGAATATAAATCTGTTATCTACTTAAAACTGTAATTATTGAATAGATTAATGTCTTTGAAATGCTTCATTAACTGGGCAGTTTCCATGTTTGGAAATGTTTTTATTTTGATTGCTGATTGCTAGATACTGTATGTTTAATAGGCATGCTGTTAATATTTTCTACAAGAGCCAAATAAGACAGTTATGCTGTAGTAAGTTATACATAAGTTATATAACATAAGTTATACAGTTTTTTGTTCTGAGGTCAATTTGAATCTCATACTAAATTACTGGTGTCCTTTTATCTGAGAAACACTACCTGATTGATCACCTGATGCCTAGAAATTAGCATGCACAGTAGCCCAGCGTTTAGCATTGCTAGCTCACAGTGCTGAGGCCCTGGGTACACTTCTGGACCTGGGGTGCTATCTGTATGGAGCTTGTATGTTCTCCCCATGTTTGCATGAGTTTGCTTTGGGTGCTCCGGCTTTCTCCCACACTTCAAAGAACTACTGGTAGGTTAATTGGCTTCTGGGATAATTGGTGAGTGTCTGTGTCTTCCCTGCATTGGACTACCATCCAGTCCCAGGTATCTCCTGCTTATTACTTTCTGAGGCTCTGGCTCCCCCGTTCCCCGCGACCCCCTGACCCCCTGACCCTGAATTGGATGAAGCGGTTAGAAAATGGGTGGTTTCTGTTATGCTCTGGTCATGCTCTGCCATAGCAACAACTTGTAAAAAATGCAGATGCTAGGATTTAACAAAGAAGGAGCTCAGATCACTGTGTTGGCATCGCTGTACAGGTGTCCGGTTTGTTTTAGAACATGTGCTAAAATCTTATTTACTCACTTCTAGACTTTTTACCCCCCATATCAGCCTGCAGGTGCACAGTGGTCTGTGGACACCCTCCTTGCTCTGTCGTAAAACAGGAAATAAAAAGCAACTGGTTTTGACTTTAATGCACTGAGACTGTGGAACTCACAGAACTCTCTTGTCAGAAAGGCAGCTTCTAACAGCTTTTAAGTGAAGACTAAGAACACTTTTCTATTTTATTCAAATAGATTATATATATTTTGTTTAAATATATGTTATAAATGTTAAAATGACAGCTCGTATAAGCTTGTATTTTTACCTTTCGATCATTTTTATAATTGCTTTGAGTTGCTTTTACCATGATAAACAGTACAAAATATGAGGTGTTGAACTTGTCAAAAGTTTTAAAGCGCTTTATGACGTAAAGTGTGATGACAGTCCTTGGCGGTCTATGTAACAATTCTTCTTGAAGTAGGTCATCGGGCCAACAGTATATAAACATTACAGCTCAAGTGCTTTTGTATCTGAACGCTTTTAGGTAAGTAATTTAGCAGCTGCGGTATTAATAATGATTTTAATGGCAAATTCAATTGCAGGTAAAATAAAAATGGCGGATAACTTTCTTTCTAGCTTCGTGAAGCGGTCGCGCTATATTATACATATATACCATAATAAGAAACATAATATGTACAGTAGAATTTTTCACTTTAAGCTGGCATTATCCAGAACCGGGTCAGGGCCCGGACCCGGACCGTGCAGTGTGGTCCGTCGGCCTTCTAAAGATGTTTAGGAGATGGAGGCGCCCTTGGATTTGATTAGAAACTTGCATAATTTCTTAACTTGACCCCATTATCTTAAAAAAAAAACGGCCAGGCCCAGACCAAAGCATGAAGGCTGCGAGGATCGGGGGACTCTCATTTTTGGTCACAGCGTACAGTAGTAGATCAGTAACCTCTGTTTATCGTGATAACCTTTAATTATTTTCCAGTACTTTTTTAAATGATAAAACACATTGTCTCGCCAGTTTTGCTAAAGATATGGTTTTAGTGTTTACGCATAAATTTGTAAGCCGTAGGTTTAAATCTCGTGGTCTTATTTTCTGCATTTTCATCGTAAGGGAAGGCGCTCGTTTGCGATTTACGCGCTGAACATTGTAAGCAGAGGAGCCTTAAGGCACAGCCTCGCCTTAACACCATCGTTTGCATTGTCATTGTCATCCAGAAAAGCAGTCGTAAGAAAATGAATCTGTGGCGGCTCCGAACATTAAAAAAACTATATCTAGACTGCAAATACATCCCAATCTTACTATCAACACGTTTTAAGAGCCCTCTCCTTTCCACCGGTATACAAGCTAAGAGAGAAATATTGGAAATCCCATCTGAAGTAGCCCTCGTCTCACCTTCGGAGCTGTGAGCGATGGGGATCATAATTAAAAGGGGTACAGTTACTTTGAAAATGTGTATGTGATACTTAAATTTAAATAAAATAAAAAGATAAATTATATAACACAGACTGCTATCTATGTCCATGTGTTTAAGACGTATGAATCGGTTTTAAAACAGGCACACCCCTTTACTTCTCACAAATCCAACTGGAGTCTCAGTCCGTCGTCGCGATGAATTAGGAGCTCAGATGTAGGCTAAGTGATTGCAATTTACTTATTTAAAAGAACCACTTCAAATCAAAAGGGAGACATTTTGTAATGGTAGTTATCGTATTATACAGTATACGTAATTGTAGATATACAGTACATAAAGGGTATGAATAGGTGTGAGCTTTTACTGTATATTTAATATTTTATCTGACCCACTTGTAGAAACCGCCTACTCAGATTTAGTTAAGTGGTCTGCCACCATAAAGACAGAAAAATATAATGACACTCTGTTACATTAACTGTAAAATAAACGCCGTAACTGCGGCCATATGAAAATTTGGATAAAGATTATACAAACATCCTAAGGAGCTCTATGACATATGAGCGTCGTAATAATGGTTGGTGACCTGACGTAACAGTGCTCCCTGAATTACATGATCTGTATATACCCAAATACAGATATATCACTCAACACGGAGCTGTGTTAGTGAAATGATTGTTCTGATGTACGGCTGATGTCCAAACACTGAAAACATGATTGTGTATGCAATCGCACTCCCGAGCTCCATTGGGTATGGTTAAAATAACTTTTTATAGTTCATCACATTCAAAGTGTGTGTACTTGATGAAAGTGTAACACGCATTTGGAGGAGTTATTCAGGATTTTCTTTCATTCAACTATTTCAAGACCCATTATTTTCAGATGTTGTAGTATACGTGAATAATGAAAGGCCTTCATATTACATAATGAAGGAATGACTTCGCAGGTGTGAAGAATAAAAGATTAATTCAGCTCACTTTGGGGAGTTTCACAATGGCCCTCCTTATAGAAATGTGGGTTTGATTAAAGGAGTGAAGAAAAAGCACTGAATAATATTTGCTTCTGTAAACGTAATCATCTCAAAATATGGTTGAAGAAATTGAAGAAGGTTAAACATAATCCAAAACGTATAAGGTCAATTTAAGTACAACCAGAATTCTAGTGTTTATGCAATGCATCTGTGGGTTGATATGAAATACGGCCGTACTTAAACTAAACGAGGTTATCGAGAGCATATTCCGAGTACGGCTGTGGCCAGTTGTACTGTGAACTGCGAGGACCGTATCTTATCCTGAACGGGCTGTGCGAATACCGTCCTCTGCTGGCAGAAGGAATAGATTACAACGGCACTGTATTGGCGATTAGTCCTATTGCTAGAATATTGAAACAACAAGGAGTCCGCGGAGTCAAGCAATGCTGAATAAACAAGTACCTGAAATTCAATAGGATTTTGTGTATTGATTACAAATAGGTGTGGAATTCTCATGTACAGTGCTTTTCATGGATTCCTTACACAAGCAGCCGTTGTTATGATACTTTCGTAATCTGAATATAAATCTGTTATCTACTTAAAACTGTAATTATTGAATAGATTAATGTCTTTGAAATGCTTCATTAACTGGGCAGTTTCCATGTTTGGAAATGTTTTTATTTTGATTGCTGATTGCTAGATACTGTATGTTTAATAGGCATGCTGTTAATATTTTCTACAAGAGCCAAATAAGACAGTTATGCTGTAGTAAGTTATACATAAATTATATAACATAAGTTATACAGTTTTTTGTTCTGAGGTCAATTTGAATCTCATACTAAATAACTGGTGTCCTTTTATCTGAGAAACACTACCTGATTGATCACCTGATGCCTAGAAATTAGCATGCACAGTAGCCATGCGTTTAGCATTGCTAGCTCACAGTGCTGAGGCCCTGGGTACACTTCTGGACCTGGGGTGCTATCTGTATGGAGCTTGTATGTTCTCCCCATGTTTGCATGAGTTTGCTTTGGGTGCTCCGGCTTCCTCCCACACTTCAAAGAACTACTGGTAGGTTAATTGGCTTCTGGGATAATTGGTGAGTGTCTGTGTCTTCCCTGCATTGGACTACCATCCAGTCCCAGGTATCTCCTGCTTATTACTTTCTGAGGCTCTGGCTCCCCCGTTCCCCGCGACCCCCTGACCCCCTGACCCTGAATTGGATGAAGCGGTTAGAAAATGGGTGGTTTCTGTTATGCTCTGGTCATGCTCTGCCATAGCAACAACTTGTAAAAAATGCAGATGCTAGGATTTAACTCAAAGAAGGAGCTCAGATCACTGTGTTGGCATCGCTGTACAGGTGTCCGGTTTGTTTTAGAACATGTGCTAAAATCTTATTTACTCACTTCTAGACTTTTTACCCCCCATATCAGTCTGCAGGTGCACAGTGGTCTGTGGACACCCTCCTTGCTCTGTCGTAAAACAGGAAATAAAAAGCAACTGGTTTTGACTTTAATGCACTGAGACTGTGGAACTCACAGAACTCTCTTGTCAGAAAGGCAGCTTCTAACAGCTTTTAAGTGAAGACTAAGAACACTTTTCTATTTTATTCAAATAGATTATATATATTTTGTTTAAATATATGTTATAAATGTTAAAATGACAGCTCGTATAAGCTTGTATTTTTACCTTTCGATCATTTTTATAATTGCTTTGAGTTGCTTTTACCACGATAAACAGTACAAAATATGAGGTGTTGAACTTGTCAAAAGTTTTAAAGCGCTTTATGACGTAAAGTGTGATGACAGTCCTTGGCGGTCTATGTAACAATTCTTCTTGAAGTAGGTCATCGGGCCAACAGTATATAAACATTACAGCTCAAGTGCTTTTGTATCTGAACGCTTTTAGGTAAGTAATTTAGCAGCTGCGGTATTAATAATGATTTTAATGGCAAATTCAATTGCAGGTAAAATAAAAATGGCGGAAAACTTTCTTTCTAGCTTCGTGAAGCGGTCGCGCTATATTATACATATATACCATAATAAGAAACATAATATGTACAGTAGAATTTTTCACTTTAAGCTGGCATTATCCAGAACCGGGTCAGGGCCCGGACCCGGACCGTGCAGTGTGGTCCGTCGGCCTTCTAAAGATGTTTAGGAGATGGAGGCGCCCTTGGATTTGATTAGAAACTTGCATAATTTCTTAACTTGACCCCATTATCTTAAAAAAAAAACGGCCAGGCCAAGACCAAAGCATGAAGGCTGCGAGGATCGGGGGACTCTCATTTTTGGTCACAGCGTACAGTAGTAGATCAGTAACCTCTGTTTATCGTGATAACCTTTAATTATTTTCCAGTACTTTTTTAAATGATAAAACACATTGTCTCGCCAGTTTTGCTATAGATATGGTTTTAGTGTTTACGCATAAATTTGTAAGCCGTAGGTTTAAATCTCGTGGTCTTATTTTCTGCATTTTCATCGTAAGGGAAGGCGCTCGTTTGCGATTTACGCGCTGAATATTGTAAGCAGAGGAGCCTTAAGGCACAGCCTCGCCTTAACACCATCGTTTGCATTGTCATTGTCATCCAGAAAAGCAGTCGTAAGAAAATGAATCTGTGGCGGCTCTGAACATTAAAAAAACTATATCTAGACTGCAAATATATCCCAATCTTACTATCAACACGTTTTAAGAGCCCTCTCCTTTCCACCGGTATACAAGCTAAGAGAGAAATATTGGAAATCCCATCTGAAGTAGCCCTCGTCTCACCTTCGGAGCTGTGAGCGATGGGGATCATAATTAAAAGGGGTACAGTTACTTTGAAAATGTGTATGTGATACTTAAATTTAAATAAAATAAAAAGATAAATTATATAACACAGACTGCTATCTATGTCCATGTGTTTAAGACGTATGAATCGGTTTTAAAACAGGCACACCCCTTTACTTCTCACAAATCCAACTGGAGTCTCAGTCCGTCGTCGCGATGAATTAGGAGCTCAGATGTAGGCTAAGTGATTGCAATTTACTTATTTAAAAGAACCACTTCAAATCAAAAGGGAGACATTTTGTAATGGTAGTTATCGTATTATACAGTATACGTAATTGTAGATATACAGTACATAAAGGGTATGAATAGGTGTGAGCTTTTACTGTATATTTAATATTTTATCTGACCCACTTGTAGAAACCGCCTACTCAGATTTAGTTAAGTGGTCTGCCACCATAAAGACAGAAAAATATAATGACACCCTGTTACATTAACTGTAAAATAAACGCCGTAACTGCGGCCATATGAAAATTTGGATAAAGATTATACAAACATCCTAAGGAGCTCTATGACATATGAGCGTCGTAATAATGGTTGGTGACCTGACGTAACAGTGCTCCCTGAATTACATGATCTGTATATACCCAAATACAGATATATCACTCAACACGGAGCTGTGTTAGTGAAATGATTGTTCTGATGTACGGCTGATGTCCAAACACTGAAAACATGATTGTGTATGCAATCGCACTCCCGAGCTCCATTGGGTATGGTTAAAATAACTTTTTATAGTTCATCACATTCAAAGTGTGTGTACTTGATGAAAGTGTAACACGCATTTGGAGGAGTTATTCAGGATTTTCTTTCATTCAACTATTTCAAGACCCATTATTTTCAGATGTTGTAGTATACGTGAATAATGAAAGGCCTTCATATTACACAATGAAGGAATGACTTCGCAGGTGTGAAGAATAAAAGATTAATTCAGCTCACTTTGGGGAGTTTCACAATGGCCCTCCTTATAGAAATGTGGGTTTGATTAAAGGAGTGAAGAAAAAGCACTGAATAATATTTGCTTCTGTAAACGTAATCATCTCAAAATATGGTTGAAGAAATTGAAGAAGGTTAAACATAATCCAAAACGTATAAGGTCAATTTAAGTACAACCAGAATTCTAGTGTTTATGCAATGCATCTGTGGGTTGATATGAAATACGGCCGTACTTAAACTAAACGAGGTTATCGAGAGCATATTCCGAGTACGGCTGTGGCCAGTTGTACTGTGAACTGTGAGGACCGTATCTTATCCTGAACGGGCTGTGCGAATACCGTCCTCTGCTGGCAGAAGGAATAGATTACAACGGCACTGTATTGGCGATTAGTCCTATTGCTAGAATATTGAAACAACAAGGAGTCCGCGGAGTCAAGCAATGCTGAATAAACAAGTACCTGAAATTCAATAGGATTTTGTGTATTGATTACAAATAGGTGTGGAATTCTCATGTACAATGGTATTCATGGATTCCTTACACAAGCAGCCGTTGTTAAGATACTTTCGTAATCTGAATATAAATCTGTTATCTACTTAAAACTGTAATTATTGAATAGATTAATGTCTTTGAAATGCTTCATTAACTGGGCAGTTTCCATGTTTGGAAATGTTTTTATTTTGATTGCTGATTGCTAGATACTGTATGTTTAATAGGCATGCTGTTAATATTTTCTACAAGAGCCAAATAAGACAGTTATGCTGTAGTAAGTTATACATAAGTTATATAACATAAGTTATACAGTTTTTTGTTCTGAGGTCAATTTGAATCTCATACTAAATTACTGGTGTCCTTTTATCTGAGAAACACTACCTGATTGATCACCTGATGCCTAGAAATTAGCATGCACAGTAGCCCAGCGTTTAGCATTGCTAGCTCACAGTGCTGAGGCCCTGGGTACACTTCTGGACCTGGGGTGCTATCTGTATGGAGCTTGTATGTTCTCCCCATGTTTGCATGAGTTTGCTTTGGGTGCTCCGGCTTTCTCCCACACTTCAAAGAACTACTGGTAGGTTAATTGGCTTCTGGGATAATTGGTGAGTGTCTGTGTCTTCCCTGCATTGGACTACCATCCAGTCCCAGGTATCTCCTGCTTATTACTTTCTGAGGCTCTGGCTCCCCCGTTCCCCGCGACCCCCTGACCCCCTGACCCTGAATTGGATGAAGCGGTTAGAAAATGGGTGGTTTCTGTTATGCTCTGGTCATGCTCTGCCATAGCAACAACTTGTAAAAAATGCAGATGCTAGGATTTAACAAAGAAGGAGCTCAGATCACTGTGTTGGCATCGCTGTACAGGTGTCCGGTTTGTTTTAGAACATGTGCTAAAATCTTATTTACTCACTTCTAGACTTTTTACCCCCCATATCAGCCTGCAGGTGCACAGTGGTCTGTGGACACCCTCCTTGCTCTGTCGTAAAACAGGAAATAAAAAGCAACTGGTTTTGACTTTAATGCACTGAGACTGTGGAACTCACAGAACTCTCTTGTCAGAAAGGCAGCTTCTAACAGCTTTTAAGTGAAGACTAAGAACACTTTTCTATTTTATTCAAATAGATTATATATATTTTGTTTAAATATATGTTATAAATGTTAAAATGACAGCTCGTATAAGCTTGTATTTTTACCTTTCGATCATTTTTATAATTGCTTTGAGTTGCTTTTACCATGATAAACAGTACAAAATATGAGGTGTTGAACTTGTCAAAAGTTTTAAAGCGCTTTATGACGTAAAGTGTGATGACAGTCCTTGGCGGTCTATGTAACAATTCTTCTTGAAGTAGGTCATCGGGCCAACAGTATATAAACATTACAGCTCAAGTGCTTTTGTATCTGAACGCTTTTAGGTAAGTAATTTAGCAGCTGCGGTATTAATAATGATTTTAATGGCAAATTCAATTGCAGGTAAAATAAAAATGGCGGATAACTTTCTTTCTAGCTTCGTGAAGCGGTCGCGCTATATTATACATATATACCATAATAAGAAACATAATATGTACAGTAGAATTTTTCACTTTAAGCTGGCATTATCCAGAACCGGGTCAGGGCCCGGACCCGGACCGTGCAGTGTGGTCCGTCGGCCTTCTAAAGATGTTTAGGAGATGGAGGCGCCCTTGGATTTGATTAGAAACTTGCATAATTTCTTAACTTGACCCCATTATCTTAAAAAAAAAACGGCCAGGCCCAGACCAAAGCATGAAGGCTGCGAGGATCAGGGGACTCTCATTTTTGGTCACAGCGTACAGTAGTAGATCAGTAACCTCTGTTTATCGTGATAACCTTTAATTATTTTCCAGTACTTTTTTAAATGATAAAACACATTGTCTCGCCAGTTTTGCTAAAGATATGGTTTTAGTGTTTACGCATAAATTTGTAAGCCGTAGGTTTAAATCTCGTGGTCTTATTTTCTGCATTTTCATCGTAAGGGAAGGCGCTCGTTTGCGATTTACGCGCTGAACATTGTAAGCAGAGGAGCCTTAAGGCACAGCCTCGCCTTAACACCATCGTTTGCATTGTCATTGTCATCCAGAAAAGCAGTCGTAAGAAAATGAATCTGTGGCGGCTCCGAACATTAAAAAAACTATATCTAGACTGCAAATACATCCCAATCTTACTATCAACACGTTTTAAGAGCCCTCTCCTTTCCACCGGTATACAAGCTAAGAGAGAAATATTGGAAATCCCATCTGAAGTAGCCCTCGTCTCACCTTCGGAGCTGTGAGCGATGGGGATCATAATTAAAAGGGGTACAGTTACTTTGAAAATGTGTATGTGATACTTAAATTTAAATAAAATAAAAAGATAAATTATATAACACAGACTGCTATCTATGTCCATGTGTTTAAGACGTATGAATCGGTTTTAAAACAGGCACACCCCTTTACTTCTCACAAATCCAACTGGAGTCTCAGTCCGTCGTCGCGATGAATTAGGAGCTCAGATGTAGGCTAAGTGATTGCAATTTACTTATTTAAAAGAACCACTTCAAATCAAAAGGGAGACATTTTGTAATGGTAGTTATCGTATTATACAGTATACGTAATTGTAGATATACAGTACATAAAGGGTATGAATAGGTGTGAGCTTTTACTGTATATTTAATATTTTATCTGACCCACTTGTAGAAACCGCCTACTCAGATTTAGTTAAGTGGTCTGCCACCATAAAGACAGAAAAATATAATGACACTCTGTTACATTAACTGTAAAATAAACGCCGTAACTGCGGCCATATGAAAATTTGGATAAAGATTATACAAACATCCTAAGGAGCTCTATGACATATGAGCGTCGTAATAATGGTTGGTGACCTGACGTAACAGTGCTCCCTGAATTACATGATCTGTATATACCCAAATACAGATATATCACTCAACACGGAGCTGTGTTAGTGAAATGATTGTTCTGATGTACGGCTGATGTCCAAACACTGAAAACATGATTGTGTATGCAATCGCACTCCCGAGCTCCATTGGGTATGGTTAAAATAACTTTTTATAGTTCATCACATTCAAAGTGTGTGTACTTGATGAAAGTGTAACACGCATTTGGAGGAGTTATTCAGGATTTTCTTTCATTCAACTATTTCAAGACCCATTATTTTCAGATGTTGTAGTATACGTGAATAATGAAAGGCCTTCATATTACATAATGAAGGAATGACTTCGCAGGTGTGAAGAATAAAAGATTAATTCAGCTCACTTTGGGGAGTTTCACAATGGCCCTCCTTATAGAAATGTGGGTTTGATTAAAGGAGTGAAGAAAAAGCACTGAATAATATTTGCTTCTGTAAACGTAATCATCTCAAAATATGGTTGAAGAAATTGAAGAAGGTTAAACATAATCCAAAACGTATAAGGTCAATTTAAGTACAACCAGAATTCTAGTGTTTATGCAATGCATCTGTGGGTTGATATGAAATACGGCCGTACTTAAACTAAACGAGGTTATCGAGAGCATATTCCGAGTACGGCTGTGGCCAGTTGTACTGTGAACTGCGAGGACCGTATCTTATCCTGAACGGGCTGTGCGAATACCGTCCTCTGCTGGCAGAAGGAATAGATTACAACGGCACTGTATTGGCGATTAGTCCTATTGCTAGAATATTGAAACAACAAGGAGTCCGCGGAGTCAAGCAATGCTGAATAAACAAGTACCTGAAATTCAATAGGATTTTGTGTATTGATTACAAATAGGTGTGGAATTCTCATGTACAGTGCTATTCATGGATTCCTTACACAAGCAGCCGTTGTTATGATACTTTCGTAATCTGAATATAAATCTGTTATCTACTTAAAACTGTAATTATTGAATAGATTAATGTCTTTGAAATGCTTCATTAACTGGGCAGTTTCCATGTTTGGAAATGTTTTTATTTTGATTGCTGATTGCTAGATACTGTATGTTTAATAGGCATGCTGTTAATATTTTCTACAAGAGCCAAATAAGACAGTTATGCTGTAGTAAGTTATACATAAATTATATAACATAAGTTATACAGTTTTTTGTTCTGAGGTCAATTTGAATCTCATACTAAATAACTGGTGTCCTTTTATCTGAGAAACACTACCTGATTGATCACCTGATGCCTAGAAATTAGCATGCACAGTAGCCCAGCGTTTAGCATTGCTAGCTCACAGTGCTGAGGCCCTGGGTACACTTCTGGACCTGGGGTGCTATCTGTATGGAGCTTGTATGTTCTCCCCATGTTTGCATGAGTTTGCTTTGGGTGCTCCGGCTTCCTCCCACACTTCAAAGAACTACTGGTAGGTTAATTGGCTTCTGGGATAATTGGTGAGTGTCTGTGTCTTCCCTGCATTGGACTACCATCCAGTCCCAGGTATCTCCTGCTTATTACTTTCTGAGGCTCTGGCTCCCCCGTTCCCCGCGACCCCCTGACCCCCTGACCCTGAATTGGATGAAGCGGTTAGAAAATGGGTGGTTTCTGTTATGCTCTGGTCATGCTCTGCCATAGCAACAACTTGTAAAAAATGCAGATGCTAGGATTTAACTCAAAGAAGGAGCTCAGATCACTGTGTTGGCATCGCTGTACAGGTGTCCGGTTTGTTTTAGAACATGTGCTAAAATCTTATTTACTCACTTCTAGACTTTTTACCCCCCATATCAGTCTGCAGGTGCACAGTGGTCTGTGGACACCCTCCTTGCTCTGTCGTAAAACAGGAAATAAAAAGCAACTGGTTTTGACTTTAATGCACTGAGACTGTGGAACTCACAGAACTCTCTTGTCAGAAAGGCAGCTTCTAACAGCTTTTAAGTGAAGACTAAGAACACTTTTCTATTTTATTCAAATAGATTATATATATTTTGTTTAAATATATGTTATAAATGTTAAAATGACAGCTCGTATAAGCTTGTATTTTTACCTTTCGATCATTTTTATAATTGCTTTGAGTTGCTTTTACCACGATAAACAGTACAAAATATGAGGTGTTGAACTTGTCAAAAGTTTTAAAGCGCTTTATGACGTAAAGTGTGATGACAGTCCTTGGCGGTCTATGTAACAATTCTTCTTGAAGTAGGTCATCGGGCCAACAGTATACAAACATTACAGCTCAAGTGCTTTTGTATCTGAACGCTTTTAGGTAAGTAATTTAGCAGCTGCGGTATTAATAATGATTTTAATGGCAAATTCAATTGCAGGTAAAATAAAAATGGCGGATAACTTTCTTTCTAGCTTCGTGAAGCGGTCGCGCTATATTATACATATATACCATAATAAGAAACATAATATGTACAGTAGAATTTTTCACTTTAAGCTGGCATTATCCAGAACCGGGTCAGGGCCCGGACCCGGACCGTGCAGTGTGGTCCGTCGGCCTTCTAAAGATGTTTAGGAGATGGAGGCGCCCTTGGATTTGATTAGAAACTTGCATAATTTCTTAACTTGACCCCATTATCTTAAAAAAAAAACGGCCAGGCCAAGACCAAAGCATGAAGGCTGCGAGGATCGGGGGACTCTCATTTTTGGTCACAGCGTACAGTAGTAGATCAGTAACCTCTGTTTATCGTGATAACCTTTAATTATTTTCCAGTACTTTTTTAAATGATAAAACACATTGTCTCGCCAGTTTTGCTAAAGATATGGTTTTAGTGTTTACGCATAAATTTGTAAGCCGTAGGTTTAAATCTCGTGGTCTTATTTTCTGCATTTTCATCGTAAGAGAGGCGCTCGTTTGCGATTTACGCGCTGAACATTGTAAGCAGAGGAGCCTTAAGGCACAGCCTCGCCTTAACACCATCGTTTGCATTGTCATTGTCATCCAGAAAAGCAGTCGTAAGAAAATGAATCTGTGGCGGCTCCGAACATTAAAAAAACTATATCTAGACTGCAAATACATCCCAATCTTACTATCAACACGTTTTAAGAGCCCTCTCCTTTCCACCGGTATACAAGCTAAGAGAGAAATATTGGAAATCCCATCTGAAGTAGCCCTCGTCTCAGCTTCGGAGCTGTGAGCGATGGGGATCATAACTAAAAGGGGTACAGTTACTTTGAAAATGTGTATGTGATACTTAAATTTAAATAAAATAAAAAGATAAATTATATAACACAGACTGCTATCTATGTCCATGTGTTTAAGACGTATGAATCGGTTTTAAAACAGGCACACCCCTTTACTTCTCACAAATCCAACTGGAGTCTCAGTCCGTCGTTGCGATGAATTAGGAGCTCAGATGTAGGCTAAGTGATTGCAATTTACTTATTTAAAAGAACCACTTCAAATCAAAAGGGAGACATTTTGTAATGGTAGTTATCGTATTATACAGTATACGTAATTGTAGATATACAGTACATAAAGGGTATGAATAGGTGTGAGCTTTTACTGTATATTTAATATTTTATCTGACCCACTTGTAGAAACCGCCTACTCAGATTTAGTTAAGTGGTCTGCCACCATAAAGACAGAAAAATATAATGACACCCTGTTACATTAACTGTAAAATAAACGCCGTAACTGCGGCCATATGAAAATTTGGATAAAGATTATACAAACATCCTAAGGAGCTCTATGACATATGAGCGTCGTAATAATGGTTGGTGACCTGACGTAACAGTGCTCCCTGAATTACATGATCTGTATATACCCAAATACAGATATATCACTCAACACGGAGCTGTGTTAGTGAAATGATTGTTCTGATGTACGGCTGATGTCCAAACACTGAAAACATGATTGTGTATGCAATCGCACTCCCGAGCTCCATTGGGTATGGTTAAAATAACTTTTTATAGTTCATCACATTCAAAGTGTGTGTACTTGATGAAAGTGTAACACGCATTTGGAGGAGTTATTCAGGATTTTCTTTCATTCAACTATTTCAAGACCCATTATTTTCAGATGTTGTAGTATACGTGAATAATGAAAGGCCTTCATATTACATAATGAAGGAATGACTTCGCAGGTGTGAAGAATAAAAGATTAATTCAGCTCACTTTGGGGAGTTTCACAATGGCCCTCCTTATAGAAATGTGGGTTTGATTAAAGGAGTGAAGAAAAAGCACTGAATAATATTTGCTTCTGTAAACGTAATCATCTCAAAATATGGTTGAAGAAATTGAAGAAGGTTAAACATAATCCAAAACGTATAAGGTCAATTTAAGTACAACCAGAATTCTAGTGTTTATGCAATGCATCTGTGGGTTGATATGAAATACGGCCGTACTTAAACTAAACGAGGTTATCGAGAGCATATTCCGAGTACGGCTGTGGCCAGTTGTACTGTGAACTGCGAGGACCGTATCTTATCCTGAACGGGCTGTGCGAATACCGTCCTCTGCTGGCAGAAGGAATAGATTACAACGGCACTGTATTGGCGATTAGTCCTATTGCTAGAATATTGAAACAACAAGGAGTCCGCGGAGTCAAGCAATGCTGAATAAACAAGTACCTGAAATTCAATAGGATTTTGTGTATTGATTACAAATAGGTGTGGAATTCTCATGTACAGTGCTATTCATGGATTCCTTACACAAGCAGCCGTTGTTATGATACTTTCGTAATCTGAATATAAATCTGTTATCTACTTAAAACTGTAATTATTGAATAGATTAATGTCTTTGAAATGCTTCATTAACTGGGCAGTTTCCATGTTTGGAAATGTTTTTATTTTGATTGCTGATTGCTAGATACTGTATGTTTAATAGGCATGCTGTTAATATTTTCTACAAGAGCCAAATAAGACAGTTATGCTGTAGTAAGTTATACATAAATTATATAACATAAGTTATACAGTTTTTTGTTCTGAGGTCAATTTGAATCTCATACTAAATAACTGGTGTCCTTTTATCTGAGAAACACTACCTGATTGATCACCTGATGCCTAGAAATTAGCATGCACAGTAGCCCAGCGTTTAGCATTGCTAGCTCACAGTGCTGAGGCCCTGGGTACACTTCTGGACCTGGGGTGCTATCTGTATGGAGCTTGTATGTTCTCCCCATGTTTGCATGAGTTTGCTTTGGGTGCTCCGGCTTCCTCCCACACTTCAAAGAACTACTGGTAGGTTAATTGGCTTCTGGGATAATTGGTGAGTGTCTGTGTCTTCCCTGCATTGGACTACCATCCAGTCCCAGGTATCTCCTGCTTATTACTTTCTGAGGCTCTGGCTCCCCCGTTCCCCGCGACCCCCTGACCCCCTGACCCTGAATTGGATGAAGCGGTTAGAAAATGGGTGGTTTCTGTTATGCTCTGGTCATGCTCTGCCATAGCAACAACTTGTAAAAAATGCAGATGCTAGGATTTAACTCAAAGAAGGAGCTCAGATCACTGTGTTGGCATCGCTGTACAGGTGTCCGGTGTGTTTTAGAACATGTGCTAAAATCTTATTTACTAACTTCTAGACTTTTTACCCCCCATATCAGCCTGCAGGTGCACAGTGGTCTGTGGACACCCTCCTTGCTCTGTCGTAAAACAGGAAATAAAAAGCAACTGGTTTTGACTTTAATGCACTGAGACTGTGGAACTCACAGAACTCTCTTGTCAGAAAGGCAGCTTCTAACAGCTTTTAAGTGAAGACTAAGAACACTTTTCTATTTTATTCAAATAGATTATATATATTTTGTTTAAATATATGTTATAAATGTTAAAATGACAGCTCGTATAAGCTTGTATTTTTACCTTTCGATCATTTTTATAATTGCTTTGAGTTGCTTTTACCACGATAAACAGTACAAAATATGAGGTGTTGAACTTGTCAAAAGTTTTAAAGCGCTTTATGACGTAAAGTGTGATGACAGTCCTTGGCGGTCTATGTAACAATTCTTCTTGAAGTAGGTCATCGGGCCAACAGTATATAAACATTACAGCTCAAGTGCTTTTGTATCTGAACGCTTTTAGGTAAGTAATTTAGCAGCTGCGGTATTAATAATGATTTTAATGGCAAATTCAATTGCAGGTAAAATAAAAATGGCGGATAACTTTCTTTCTAGCTTCGTGAAGCGGTCGCGCTATATTATACATATATACCATAATAAGAAACATAATATGTACAGTAGAATTTTTCACTTTAAGCTGGCATTATCCAGAACCGGGTCAGGGCCCGGACCCGGACCGTGCAGTGTGGTCCGTCGGCCTTCTAAAGATGTTTAGGAGATGGAGGCGCCCTTGGATTTGATTAGAAACTTGCATAATTTCTTAACTTGACCCCATTATCTTAAAAAAAAAACGGCCAGGCCAAGACCAAAGCATGAAGGCTGCGAGGATCGGGGGACTCTCATTTTTGGTCACAGCGTACAGTAGTAGATCAGTAACCTCTGTTTATCGTGATAACCTTTAATTATTTTCCAGTACTTTTTTAAATGATAAAACACATTGTCTCGCCAGTTTTGCTAAAGATACGGTTTTAGTGTTTACGCATAAATTTGTAAGCCGTAGGTTTAAATCTCGTGGTCTTATTTTCTGCATTTTCATCGTAAGGGAAGGCGCTCGTTTGCGATTTACGCGCTGAACATTGTAAGCAGAGGAGCCTTAAGGCACAGCCTCGCCTTAACACCATCGTTTGCATTGTCATTGTCATCCAGAAAAGCAGTCGTAAGAAAATGAATCTGTGGCGGCTCCGAACATTAAAAAAACTATATCTAGACTGCAAATACATCCCAATCTTACTATCAACACGTTTTAAGAGCCCTCTCCTTTCCACCGGTATACAAGCTAAGAGAGAAATATTGGAAATCCCATCTGAAGTAGCCCTCGTCTCACCTTCGGAGCTGTGAGCAATGGGGATCATAATTAAAAGGGGTACAGTTACTTTGAAAATGTGTATGTGATACTTAAATTTAAATAAAATAAAAAGATAAATTATATAACACAGACTGCTATCTATGTCCATGTGTTTAAGACATATGAATCGGTTTTAAAACAGGCACACCCCTTTACTTCTCACAAATCCAACTGGAGTCTCAGTCCGTCGTCGCGATGAATTAGGAGCTCAGATGTAGGCTAAGTGATTGCAATTTACTTATTTAAAAGAACCACTTCAAATCAAAAGGGAGACATTTTGTAATGGTAGTTATCGTATTATACAGTATACGTAATTGTAGATATACAGTACATAAAGGGTATGAATAGGTGTGAGCTTTTACTGTATATTTAATATTTTATCTGACCCACTTGTAGAAACCGCCTACTCAGATTTAGTTAAGTGGTCTGCCACCATAAAGACAGAAAAATATAATGACACCCTGTTACATTAACTGTAAAATAAACGCCGTACCTGCGGCCGTATGAAAATTTGGATAAAGATTATACAAACATCCTAAGGAGCTCTATGACATATGAGCGTCGTAATAATGGTTGGTGACCTGACGTAACAGTGCTCCCTGAATTACATGATCTGTATATACCCAAATACAGATATATCACTCAACACGGAGCTGTGTTAGTGAAATGATTGTTCTGATGTACGGCTGATGTCCAAACACTGAAAACATGATTGTGTATGCAATCGCACTCCCGAGTTCCATTGGGTATGGTTAAAATAACTTTTTATAGTTCATCACATTCAAAGTGTGTGTACTTGATGAAAGTGTAACACGCATTTGAAGGAGTTATTCAGGATTTTCTTTCATTCAACTATTTCAAGACCTATTATTTTCAGATGTTGTAGTATATGTGAATAATGAAAGGCCTTCATATTTCACAATGAAGGAATGACTTTGCAGGTGTGAAGAATAAAAGATTAATTCAGCTCACTTTGGGGAGTTTCACAATGGCCCTCCTTATAGAAATGTGGGTTTGATTAAAGGAGTGAAGAAAAAGCACTGAATAATATTTGCTTCTGTAAACGTAATCATCTCAAAATATGGTTGAAGAAATTAAAGAAATTGAAGAAGGTTAAACATAATCCAAAACGTATAAGGTCAATTTAAGTACAACCAGAATTCTAGTGTTTATGGAATGCATCTGTGGGTTGATATGAAATATGGCCGTACTGCATTTCGAACAAGTTGTAAGGGATTTAGCCAGGAGAGGTATTCTCATTCACTCAGTAAGGTCTTTATTCATTTTGCAATATGGGAAAAAGCCATCACCTGTCTGCGCAGAGAAGTGAAAGCTGATTCAAAAGCAAGCAGGGAGACCCCTTGTTTTATATCTTTTTTAAGCTGATGCAACACTTCAAGGACAGGCAAAGCAGTCATTTTCCATTCCTTATCAGTTTTTGCTTTAAGCAAAGAAGAGCAGTTATTCAAATGGTTTCTCACACTCCCTTCTTCAAGCAGCCAAGATAAACAGTATTAAAACATCCTGTGCCCTTGACAAGTTGGGTGCTATCACACTTTGTTCTAAGTATCCAGCTGCTTCTGCAGCACAGCTCTGTCCGTAAACAACATAGAATAAAACACTTTTTCTCAGTAACTTTTCATTACATTCCCTCCTTTTTATCCTTAAATGTGTTCATACCACAGAGTCCTCATAGGGGTCACCCTAGTCAGACAACAGCACAACAGCAAAAACACTACAACAGGCATGAATAGCTTTAAGAAAAACAGTCCCCATGACCCAAAAAATGATTTTAACCATGAAAAGAAGGGGAACTCATTGCCAATGCCCTGTTCTTGATTTACCCTGTTCTTAAGTTCTTTCAGCCGGTGTATTGCGAGGGTGAGGTGACCATGGTCATCATCACTAGCAGGGATATACAGATGCAGCCATTCAAAACAAGCGGGCGATACCGCATTATTTTGCGGTGTGCTTATCGCGGTGTAACACAAGTTACCATATTAATACCGTGTATTCTCGCATAGTACCGCATAATACCACATGTTCTAATGAATGACCTTGGACAAGCTGTAAACTCAAAGTATTGCCCTGGTCCACATTCTTTTTTTCATTGACCGTCTTTGTAAAAGTAACACCACAGCATTTCGTTGATCCAATCACGCATTTGTTTCCAATCATGCAAAGTACAGTCATTTTTGAGAATCTCCAATTCACCATGCCTTTTGCATGCTCATAAGAGATATTGATTTAGGAACATAAACATATTACTGTATGCAAACTGTACTGTATACAGTATGTATATGTATATTTAATGTCTTTACTGTGCCCGTTTAAGAATTAAATATTTATATGGAATTTTACCACTGAAGGGAAATCTTAGTAGCTGAGCATAAAAAGAATAGGAGCATAACGCGTGTGAAGGCCATAAACGATATTAATTTTGGAACATAAACATACAGTATTACAGTATGTAAACTGTATATGGCTGGTCTCGGTACAAAAATACACACCAGTATTCCATTTCTCCCTAAACAATATTAAGCATCGAAGTCTTTAACTAACATGTGAAATAACGTGTGTATAAAAAGTGGTAGTTTTAAGCTTTTCTGCAAATACGCTCAATACAGGAGCAAACAAGCATACTTTTAGAATTTGATTAATAGGGAATATAATATGGAATCGCATATCTAAAGAAATTAATAATGATATAATTCTATTAATGTGCTGAACTTGTAAGCGAGAGGTTGGCTGTTCAAATCCAGCCTGTGCCATGACTTTTCTTTTAACAAGCATTTCTTTGAAAAAATAAAATAGCAATATTATGGACAATTAATTGACTTTTTATATTTCTAAATATCACAACATGTTCGAATCTAAGTCATTTTTTAATAACAATGAATAGTCACCACGCATGCTTACACAGCTCCCTGGGTAAAGTATCACAAAGTCTTAGAGAACTTAACATTTTTATTATCAACAAATTGTAAATACGCTGTTTACATTGGGGTTATTCATATTTCACTTGAGTGTATGGGGGATTGTCAGCAGACCCCCCCCCCTCTTAGACTGCGTAAACAATTTTTTTAATTTTTAGAAAGAAATGGCGGCTGTATGCTTTACAATATAAACATTTACTGTCAAACTTTAAATCAACAATTGATTTAAAGATGATCTGTCAAAGTGCAATGGAAAACAATATTTTTGTTTTTGTTGTTTTTATCCCGTAAGGCGCTTTGAGAAGCCACCTTTAAAGGCGCTATATAAAGGCACTGATTCCTATGGAATGTGTATTCTTTCTTCTTTTTTTCAGCATGGAATAAACCTATTACGTGATTTTAAGGTTTGTGTGAGAAGCCAGGGTATCAGCTTGTTCCCCCCTCCCGCACCTCTCTCTGTACAGTAGAGGCTCCTGTCCTGACTGGTGGAGCTCATACAACTGTGTCTGGAGAGGATCCATGGTATCAGGGTCAACCCCATGGCTATGCAGCTTGTTTCCCCCCCTGCACCTCTCTGTGTACAGTAGAGCCTCCTGCCTTGACTGGTGGAGCTCATTCAGCTGTATCTGGAGAGGATCAAGCGGGGTATCAGCTTCAAACCCACGGCTGGGCAGCTTGTTCCCCCCTCCTGCCCTCCTCTGTGTACAGTAGAGCATTCTCTCATGACTGGTGGAGCTCATACAGCTCTGTCTGGAGAGGATCCAGGGTATCAGCTTCAACCCCACGGCTGGCAACTTGTTCCCCTCTACCACCCCTCTGTGCGTACAGTAGAGCCTCCTGTCCTGACTGGTGGAGCTCATACAACTGTGTCTGGAGAGGATCCATGGTATCAGGGTCAACCCCATGGCTATGCAGCTTGTTTCCCCCCCTGCACCTCTCTGTGTACAGTAGAGCCTCCTGCCTTGACTGGTGGAGCTCATTCAGCTGTATCTGGAGAGGATCAAGCGGGGTATCAGCTTCAAACCCACGGCTGGGCAGCTTGTTCCCCCCTCCTGCCCTCCTCTGTGTACAGTAGAGCATTCTCTCATGACTGGTGGAGCTCATACAGCTCTGTCTGGAGAGGATCCAGGGTATCAGCTTCAACCCCACGGCTGGCAACTTGTTCCCCTCTACCACCCCTCTGTGCGTACAGTAGAGCCTCCTGTCCTGACTGGTGGAGCTCATACAGCTGTATCTGGAGAGGGAGAGAGAGAGGGGTGCGGAACCAGGGAACTATTTACATGGAAAACGGGCGATCTCCCCAGCCCGTATGCCCCTTTCACTGTGTGACAGCTGCAATAGTCAGCGGCCTACCTAAACCCCGCCCTGACCACTCCTGTCCTGCCCCTCACCGCGCACCCCAGCCGGGTGTTCTTCAGCCGCCCCCCAGGGCGAATGCGCTACAATGGTAAAAATAAGATACACTCTGCAGATTCACAACAGCGACAGTCAGAAGATAGGACACAGCAACTCAGACACCCATTGAATGGAAAGGGACACTTTAATGTTCTGTGCGGGTGGTACAGCACCCCACCGCGCCCGCGCGCCAGCAAAGAGAGAGATACACACCAGTTTTCATTGTCAAAAAGTAATTGTTTTTTACTTTTGTACAATTTGTTTTACATTCCTCTTGTTTAACAGGAATGTTTTGTTTCTGGACAGACTATTAAACTAGGGGAAAGAGTGCCTATGAAAGACGGGTTCCTTTCGCGAAGTCTGGAGACATTAGAAGCTTGCCACACCCGGACTGTTACACCAACGCATTAGCAAGTTAAAGCTATCCCATTGAGGAGCTGGGCGCAATAATTGTTTTGTTCCTTGATTTTCTGATCTGCAAGGCCATTTGAATTCTGTCTGGCATTGCCAGATTGTGAAAAAATAAAAGTATTTAAATCATAAGATACAATCTACAGACATTCACAACATATACATATCTTAAAACATTTACATATCTTGTTAAATTATTACTTTAAATATGTACTTTAAGTTACTGAAACAGCCAGTTAATAAAATCGTTGCAATTTTGTTCTTGTTTGGAGGTGGGGATATTCTGACAACAATTGATTTAAAGACAATCGGTCAAAGTGAAATGAAATACAATATTACGCTGGGTAAACGTTCCGAGGTCAAATTCTTCCGTGATGGGGGTACCTTTAAAGGTCTAAGCCGGAAACCATCATTATGTCTCATTTTTGATTCTCTCTTCCAAACGAGAACAAAATTGCGACAATTTTATTAGCGGGCTGTTTCAGTAACTCAAAGTATTCATTTAAAGTAATAATTTAACAATAAATCCCGCACCCAGCAGAAGAATCCTACTCCGTTGGGCTGCTGAGCAAGGCCCTTAACCCCAACTGCTCCAGGGGCGCTGTACAATGGCTGACCCTGTCCTCTGACCACAGGCTCTCTCCCTCTCTCTTTCATCTGTGTGTCTGTGTATCTCATGGAGAGCAAGCTGGGGTATGCGAAAAGATAATTACTAATGCAAGAAATTGTAAAGGTTTAATAAAATAATGTTGTTGTATATCTAAGCAAGTGTTCCTGCATCCCTCTTCTGCACTATAGGCATGGCTTTTATTCTGTTTGCTCCATTTCTGAAACTTTTTGCTCATGTGCATTTTTGTATTTTTTTACACCTCTAGCACTTTAACGTCCTGAATTTTCATTTGCCTTAATTTGTAGAATGAATTTGAGTTTTAGCCTTAAAAATCTTAAGTTTTCACTATCTTTTGTTTCTTGTCCTACAACTGTTATTATTGATCACCACGACTTCATTCAGCCTTTCCTGAACGTCTATGACAGGCAGAGAGAGTGCTGTTTCTGGTGCGATCTTTTGCAGCTGACATTTCACTGTTTTAAACGAACAAGAAATTAGATTGCTCATAAATCACTTATTCTATATAAATACAGCGTAATTGCCCTCCGAAAATCCTCTTTTTCTTGTTCGTTTTAGAGACCTTGATCGAAACTGATTTTAGATGTCAGAAAGGATTTATTTTCTCTGTATTTCCTACATTGCTTTGTCGAGATTTTAACTTTATATTTAGGCTCAGATTTCAACTATAAATCGTACACTAATTAATAGCAGTAAATACTGATGTTTTGCTTCCTCTTACTACAAAAATATATATGTTTTGTAGCTGGGATGAACTTTATTTCGTACGCGTAGCTACTGCGATTTGGACACGAAGCGGTTAAAGATGGCGGCAAATCAGGCACCCAGAGAGGGGGGGGGGGCGTCTTCTCGCCTCCATAACTAAAATGCCAAATAGGAGTGGCTTAAGCGACATACACAGTCGTGTAACTGACAGTTTGAGGTAGCCTATCGTGTAAATTTCGCTTTGTTGCTGATAGGTTAAGCTTTCGAAACTCTGCCCCAAATTCATGTGACTGATTTTTCGCCCTGTTTCGTTGGTTAAACGCAATGATCACAAGCACCACCATGGTAACTGGGATGTGTAGATTTTAATTCCGTTTGAATTATAACTGTACGTACTGTCTTCATATTTGGCCAGGGCTTTAAAGAGAAGGCGCGCCAAAAAATTTCGGTGCCGTCGTCTCCGCTTTAAAGGTACAACCGTGCTGGAAGAATTTGACCTCGGAAGTTTGCCCAGCGCACTTCAAGTACTGCACCTTCTCACACGTGTAGCCAGCTGCGTTGAGCCGTGGTTATATGATGTCATCTTTTATTTTATTATTTTATTTTGTGAACTTCCCCCAGATGAGTTCCGTTTTTCTGTATGGAGTTGGCTTTGCGACAGCCCTTGGGGTTTGTGAAGGTGCCCCTGGGGTCACAGGCGGCTCGTTTCTCTGGGGAGCCCTCAGACGCGCTGTGGCCGCCAGTCGGGTGAGACGCCAGCGGCATTTTTAATTTTATTTTCATTACAGATTCGTGTGGCGACATTATATATATATATTATTTCTGTAGTAGTACAGTTGTGTGCCAGATGAATCGCGGTAATGCACGAAGGTGATGTTTAATGCCTCACACGGTGTTGACCCACATGTTGTGTTTTGCTGAGCAGGAGAGAGAGAGACATTCAGCGTGTGACGCCAACGGGTTTTCTGTTCTAGAGGCTCTGTCATCCGTTGTGTTATAATTGTTTTCTTTCTTATTTAGTATTTCAGGTGTGTCGATTTTATGAACCAAATGTGAACGTACAACACGGGAAAAGGTGCATTGTAGAGTATCGTGGAGAGGACGTATAATGTGCTGAAAGATGGGAAGAGAAAGGGGCGATTTCTGCGCGCATTCTAATCATTGTGATTGATTTGATATTGATCTGATATGTGTGGTCATGTGAATGTACATAGATGGTGGGTATGGTGTTAATAATATATGATATGATATAATTACTTGTATATATCATATATCATTCTTTCTATTTTTATATATGGTAATCCTTCTAGATATTATGATTCTGTTTCCCGAAAGCGTCGTAGCGCTAAGAACATCGTAAACTCGCTCTTAAGCTCGATCGTTAATTGACGAGTGTTTCCCAAAACCCATCGTAACTGAAGTAGCACGTTAAATCCTTCGTCATCTACGTGCTCCCCGACCCGCTCGTTCATCACTAAGTGCTTCTTAAACTGGCCTCCTCCTGCCCACCCTGAGCGCCAGAGATCGCCAGACAGAGCACAGTCACTTCACGGCAGGGGCATCCTCTGGGAATACAGGACACTAAGAGTTTATATGAAGGACTTTGATATTGTGTTGTACTGTGTCAGAGGAAATTCGAAAAAAGAACATTTATTTATACAGTGATGAATTTATGAGTCATCTTGGGTATATTTCATATTCATTTTTATACTTGACTAGATGATATTATTTTCAGTATGAAGTGCAGCAATGCATTATTTAAGTGAAATCATTGGGCCTAACATGTATTTATAATGTAGCGCCACGCAGGGCGCTTTAGTCCTGCGCACGCAAGGCGGGCTGAGAACAGCACCTGGGTTCTACCGGACTGTATAGCGGGACGGAGGCTGGGATACAGTCTCTTCCCTTCAGGTGTGTGTGTGTGTGTGTTAGTGAAGGTGCAGCGCTGTAACCCCTGTCCCTGTGTGTGTACCTTTCCCGATTCGAGTTAATAAATGTGTTGTTCAGCCCCAGTCCTGAGTCCCACGCCTGCTCCATTCCGTACCCAAACCCGCGGTCGATACCGCGTAGTTCAACACCGTTTGATGTTCTGTCGTGATTGTTGACGGTAAAGCTTCGATCTACTTGTTTTTAAATTTGATTATAGGTCCTGTATTTGTTGAGTGACACATGCCAAGCTTAGTAGTTAATGTTTCCATTGAGTTCCAGTACACCCAATAACTCTAAATAACAGTTTTTTCTCATGAAATATTGATTCTTAACTATGGCAGCGCGCCAAAAAATATTGCTTTAAATCAAGGACGTCGTGCGGGACGCATACACTGTCCACGCAGTTAATCTTGGTTTTCAGTCATTTCTTTTCTTTGCTCTTAGAAACAATAAGGTCCCTTTTTGTGCCTATCTATATGCTTTTGCTTAAACTATGATGTCAAGTTTACTTCATATTCCTTTTCACAACTTTATTTCATCCCACTGAAGGACCAAAACCGACACCATATAATGAAAGTATTGTCAATCGATTGTTTACATACGTACATACGTACATCGTAAAGTTGCTTGAAAGTCTCTAAGATTAGTTGTTTTTGGGAAACTCACCCCTGTTCTTTATCCTTCTGCTCTCACTGTGTTTATTACCGCCATCTACTGTCTCCTCTAACTGTGTATTGTCATCATGCATATCTTGTGTATTATTTATTGTTGTTGGTTTTGTCATTCTATTAAGACGCCACCTTTCAAGGCGCTATATAAATTAATGTTTATTATTATTATTTATTTTTTTAAAGTTGTACATTCTGACGCCATGAGATTTTTAGATTTTGAGATTCTCATATTTTTGGCTTCTACAACAAACAGTAACAACGCGCTTGAATGGTTCTGCAAAAGTTTAGCTGTATCTTTAAAGCCATCCTCATCTTTATCAGGTACAAAGAAAAGAAGGTAGGCCGGCTTCTGTTTGGAATGTTTTAGTTAGTTTTAATTTTTTAAACCCCAAGTAAACATATTTTGTGACTTTCTCTGAACTTTTTTGCATTTCAGTTCAGTTGTTTTTAAGCTTATTTTACAGTTGCTAGGTTCTTGAATTGTGCAGTATTTCTTTAGGGTTTTGTGCAAATCATATTCTAACGGTTGGGGGGAAAAAGCACAGGTGCCATCCCACCATTAAACCCTGAAACTTACCTTAGCCGATTCTTCAACTAAACCAGACATGTTAACTAAGTGTTACAGTATGTTCTTCGAATGTGTGTCAGCCAATCAGATTTCAGGACTGGAATTATTGGTTTTGTAATAGGGAATATAGTATGGAATCACGTATCTAAAGAAATGAATAATGATATTAATTTAAGGATCTGAATATCTAAAAATATGTATCTATATAGCAGGTGGTATTACTGTATTCCACTTTCTTTGTAAATACGGAATAACAGATTCACAACGCGAAGCTGTGTCACTCTTCTGGGTAAAAAAAAAAACGTTTTGAACACCCTGTTTTTAATAAGCTGCTGAGTAAAGAACAGGAATGTTCCTGCTGTCAGTCTTTACCGAAGATATCCCTAATAGTATTAATAATGAATGACCTTGGACAAGCTGTAAACTCAAAGTTTTACCCTGGTCCACATTCTTTGTAATCGTCTTTGTAAACAAAAAAACTTTATTTTGTGTGACGATATAAAGTTTTCACGAAACCTCCTCGAGTTGTGAGAACACGTGCTTTGTGTATACAGCACATTGTGAATGTTTTTACAGCCTTCATTTTGTCGTTTTTATGTCATTTTTTGACCACGCACGAATATTCTTATGTCCATATCTTCGCAGGGGAATCAGTGCGAATTGTAATACTAATTAAATGACCGCGGGCACTTTCCACCCCCTCTACATTCTCCGAGTAGAATAGGCTAACCTTCTAATGAAAGACAGTCCACCCTCCCCCACGGAAAGGAAAAGTGCCCGCAGGCAGGCAGTATGGTCAGTAACAGTGAACAGTTTTAACTGCACTGCATCCCAGAGAATACCGGGGCGCATTTTTTCTACTCCCTGGCGGAAACGGGCTTCCATAAGAATCAGTATAGCTTCTGGGAAATCCATTTTTCCTGCATTAAAGTTGAACTCGTTCAGAGCGCCGTACATTGCAAACTCCAAGTGTTTCATTATGAGCTGAAGACCCTCACAGCTGAAGAAGGATTCACAGCCGAAACAATATTATTAGAGTTCATAAAGCCTGTATTACGTACTATGCCTATGTCTGCAATACACCTTTGCTAGTTAATGCTACAGTACTTCACTTTCTCGGGCGTGATTTTTTTAGGTAAAATCCAGGCTAGCAGGCTTGTTTTGTGATCTTCCTAAGATTGTTGAGCGCGGTGTCAAAATGTTTCCATATGAAAGGCAGTGACGTCACCATCCTGAGGTGTGTGTAGTAGATCTGTGATGTGGTTGAGCGTGAATTGTGGTGAGCCTCTGATTGGGGGAAAAAAAGACCATGTTCAAAAAATCCTAAAAAGAGAATTAAAGTTTTAATCTGTGTGTGGTCTGACGCAGTGGTGGCCTGGCACGGTGAGGTGTGCTTGCAGCTGTTTGACGCAGTGGTGGCTTGGCACGGTGAGGTGCGCTTTCAGCTGTGTGTGGTCTGACGCAGTGGTGGCCTGGCACGGTGAGGTGCGCTGGCAGCTGTGTGGTGTGACGCAGTGGTGGCCTGGCACGGTGAGGTGCGCTGGCAGCTGTGTGACGCAGTGGTGGCCTTGCACGCTCAGGTGTTCTGGCAGGTGTGTGATGCAGTGGTGGTCTTGCACGGTGAGGTGCACTGGCAGCTGTGTGGTGTGACACAGTGGTGGCCTGGCATGGTGAGGTGCGCTGGTAGATGTGTGACGCAGCTGTGGCAGGGTTCAGTGAGGTGCGCTGGCAGCTGTGTGACGCAGTTGTGGCCTGGTACGGTGAGGTGTGCTGGCAGCGGTGTGACGCAGTGGTGGCTTGGCACGGTGAGGTGCGCTTTCAGCTGTGTGACGCAGTGGTGGCCTGGCACAGTGAGGTGCGCTGGCGGCTGTGTGGTGTGACGCAGTGGTGGCCTGGCACGGTGAGGTGCGCTGGCAGCTGTATGGTGTGACTCAGTGCTGGCCTGGCATGGTGAGCTGCGCTGGCAGCTGTGTGGTGTGACGCACTGGTGGCCGGGTACTTTGAGGTGCGCTGGTTGCTGTGTGGTGTGACTCAGTGGTGGCCTGGCATGGTGATGTGCGCTGGCAGCTGTGTGGTGTGACGCAGTGGTGGCCTGGCATGGTGAGGTGCGCTGGCAGCTGTGTGTTGTGACGCCGTGGTGGCTTGGCACGGTGAGGTGCGCTTTCAGCTGTGTGTGGTCTGACGCAGTGGTGGCCTGGTACGGTGAGGTGCGCTGGCAGCTGTGTGGTGTGACGCAGTGGTGGCCTGGCACGGTGAGGTGCGCTGGCAGCTGTGTGGTGTGACACAGTGGTGGCCTGGCACGGTGAGGTGCGCTGGTGGCTGTGTGGTGTGACGCAGTGGCGGCCTGACACGCTGAGGTGCACTGGTAGCTGTGTGGTGTGACGCAGTGGTGTCCTGGCACGGTGAGTTGTGCTTTCAGCTGTGTGATGCAGTGGCTGCTGGGCACAGTGAGGTGCACTGGCACCTGTGTGGTTTGACGTAGTGGTGGCCTGGCACTGTGAGGTCTGCTGGCAGCTGTGTGACGCAGTTGTGGCCGGGCTCGGTGAGGTGTGCTGGCATCTGTGTGACACAGTTGTGGTCTGGTACGGTGAGGTGTGCTGGCAGCTGTGTGATGCAGTGGTGGCCTGGCACAGTGAGGTGCGCTGGCGGCTGTGTGGTGTGACTCAGTGGTGGCCTGGCACGGTGAGGTGCACTGGCGGCTGTGTGGTTTGACGTAGTGGTGGCCTGGCACGGTGAGGTGCGCTGGTGGCTGTGTGGTGTGACTCAGTGGCGGCCTGGCACGCTGAGGTGCACTGGCAGCTGTGTGGTGTGACACAGTGGTGTCCTGGCACGGTGAGTTGTGCTTTCAGCTGTGTGATGCAGTGGCTGCTAGGCACAGTGAGGTGCACTGGCACCTGTGTGGTTTGACGCAGTGGTGGCCTGGCACTGTGAGGTGCGCTGGCAGCTGTGTGACGCAGTGGTGTGCTGGCAGTTGTATGATGAAGTGGTGGCCTGGCACTGTGAGGTGTGCTGGCAGCTGTGTGACGCAGTTGAGGCCTGGTACGGTGAGGTGTGCTGGCAGCTGTGTGACGCAGTGGTGGCTGGGTACGGTGAGGTGCGCTTTCAGCTGTGTGACGCAGTGGTGGCCTGGCACAGTGAGGTGCGCTGGTGGCTGTGTGGTGTGACGCAGTGGTGGCCTGGCACGGTGAGGTGCGCTGGCAGCTGTATGGTGTGACTCAGTGCTGGCCTGGCATGGTGAGCTGCGCTGGCAGCTGTGTGGTGTGACGCACTGGTGGCCGGGTACTTTGAGGTGCGCTGGCAGCTGTGTGGTGTGACGCAGTGGTGGCCTGGCATGGTGAGGTGCGCTGGCAGCTGTGTGACGCAGTGGTGGCCTGGCACGGTGAGGTGCACTCGCAGCTGTGTGGTGTGACGCAGTGGTGTTCATCAGGCACAAGTTCATCAGTGAAAAGACCACTGGCATTTTTCCTTCCCCCTACATTCTCAGAGCAGAATCGAATTTAATATTAGCATAATTTATTACAGTGCTAAGTTTAATATTTTTTATTTACTAATAGTTTATGCTAACACCTAACTTTTTTAACGTGAGAAGTACTAATGTAAGTACCTACTGTACTGTACTTAAGTACTACCATAAGAAGTACTGCTGTATGCAACAAAAAAGGAGGAGTGGTGAAACAGCCCTACTCATACAGTATCAGTATCAACAGACATTTTATCAGTATCAGTTCTTGCTTTGTGCTGGGTTTAGGAGTTTTCCAAACATAGACTTTCAGCTAATGCCATACCATCCTTATTGGATTTAAATCTGGAGATTCGGCTGGAGTTTTCACCCAGTTCACTCGTTCTGCTATAAGCCTCGCCCTTGCTGCTGTGTGTTTCGGATCGTTGTCTTGAAAGAGACTGTGCCTTGATCCAATGTGCTCCCTGATATATGGGGCGGCATGCTGTGTGACCCCGACTTCCTCGAAGAATTCCCGATCCATAATTCCTTCGAAATAAAATTGTTTTTCAAGCAATGTAATGCAAGGTGCTTTCTAACGTTGGGCAATGTGTTTTTTCTCGAAAGTTTGTTTCGAGAGAGTAGATAAGTAATTCAAGTGTTTATGATATGTCACTGTTGTGAATGTCTGTGGAGTGTATCTTATTAGCCTGTCCTGACTGGTGGAGCTCATCCAGCTGTGTCTGGATATCTTGGTCAAATATTCGGGTAGTATGTTTTGTCTGTTTAGGGTTCTGTAGCATTCCACACGGCTGGGCAGCTTGTTCCCCCCTCCCTCCCCTCTCTGTGTACAGTAGAGCCTCCTGTCCTGGCTGGTAGAGCTCATCCAGCTGTGTCTGGCTAATATTAAAGCCAGTACTTTAATATTGTTTTCTGTATGTTTATCAATAGTGGATATTGCCCTAATTCGGTCCTGCACCCGTTGTTAGGTGTTTTTTAGGTGTTGTTAGGGCTTCTACCAAATATGAACACATGGCTTTAAAATGTATGCAATTGTAATATTTCCTTTTTTCCCATTGAAAGTATAACATATGTGGTGTGAGAAAGAGGTCCTCATTTAATTGCATGAAACTCTGGCACTGGCGCAACAAACTGAACAAAGTTCAAGGGGGTATACGCTTTCTGTAGACACTTTATTTCCTCTTTTTCCATAGTCTAAGAAATGATTTGGGAAACCTGTGGGACACTGGAGGTCATTATACATGAGCCTCTTTCTGCACCTTTTAAGCCATTGAAACCTAGTTGCCTTGTTACAAGGTCTAATATTACAGTAGGTGTGGTTTCCGTCTCCTAATTTCTGAGAATGATCAAATTGGGGAATAAGTTGTAGGGAATACCACTCTTGCACTTCTAAGAAAAGACTATCTCAAATGAAACTCGCTATAGAAAGACATCTTGTTGAAAAATTCTTTATTTTTTGTCATTTCTAAAGAAAAAACATTCATCAAGTCCTTCACAAATGTTTTGTTTGTGACTTTCTCTGTTCTTCCCTTTCACACTCAACTGAACTATGTGTTATGTCTTGTAAAGGTAATCAAACATTTCACTTAGGTGTGTGGGTTAACACAAACCCATATTGTATGAAACATTCAGTTTTTCATTCACGTTTTTTCTAACAATTGCATCCATGCTAGGACTACAGTAAACAACACTTTTTACTAAAGTAAATGAAATTGTTCATTAAACAAGACACATTGTTTTAAATGTATGCAATACGACGACACTAAAAACAACACTGAAACTTTTCATTGAAATACTGGACGAGATTGTGCATATTCAATGGATTTCTCCTGGTGCTTTTTTTCATCAGTCTTTTCATATTCTTGTTCTCTACTCAGGTGTCTCCTGTTCCTTTGGTGATGTCTGCTGTACACACATGGTATCATACACTTGAGCAAAGTGTGATACCACCGTTTGTTCTTCTCCTAAAATAAAGATGAACATTGACAAAAGTCAGAAGCACTCTTTTCTTTGACAGACGAACAAAACAATGCAAGAATAACCATACTCTCTGTTCCTTACTCATTTCTACCTACCTGTTTGACCACTTTGTCTGCTTCAGTCAGGACAGGGTGCTGGGGTTGACTCTGAGCAATCTGAGAAGAGCTCTCTGTGATCTTCTCCCCTACAGTGGCTACATTGTACTCTGTTTGAAATCTAGGTATCGCCTCCGGTAAGTTCCTCGGTCCTTTTTGGGACTGGAAAGGGTAGAATCATTTTGTGACTACATTTCCTTGTCATGCACTGATATGTTCTGGTTTGTGTTCGATTACTGCAGGCGTTCAAGTACTTTCTTTTTGTTCTAGACTGGCAGTGTTTGAGATGGTAGGAACTTGTCATATTCTCAACTTATTTTCTCTATGAGACTCTGAATGCTCTGTAAACATACTATTTTAGCAATTCTTAGAAATCTGAAAGCAGTGTTACCTGTATCATTTTTTGTCTTGGTAGTAGTATTGCAGCTCCAACATCAGCACTTAAATAATGGTTTGTGATGTTACTTGTCCTTGGAGTTAGTATACTCCTGAGAAGTCAAGAGAAATCTTACGTAAGCATTAATTATGTTTCACTTTTGAAAGCAAAGTACGTGTCAAGTACTTTGAAGGCATTTGTTGATACTTTTAAGCACTTTCGTTGATTATTATTATCCTTCAATTAGTTATTACAAGTCCAACATTCCCTACATGATCTCACTCCATATTCAGTGTAGCTCCACTCTACGAAGATGAATTTGCTAATTAATCAGTCAGGGACACAGCTTATACTTCAGTAGTCTTAGATCATTTAATGATGATTATTGTACTTTATAACTAGCAAAATCCCCATATCCTGTTCATTGCCCCATTTCCGGTCATGTGGATTGACTTATGCCTGAAGTGGTTAATTCTCACCTTGACATCTCGTAGAAAAACTGAATCTCTACCAAGGGTGAATGTGTCCTTCCTCTTAATGCCTAAAAGAAAAGGTTAAAATTCATTGAAGCAAAATGCCACAACCCAAAATGTTGGGGAGGTCGTTTCTACAGTTATTTCATAAGACAGTGCTTGGAGTGAAACTACATGACCATGGTGAAGAAGTAAAAACACTTTACCTTGTTCCTCCTGACTGATGTCCTTATGCGTGTTTTGCACAGTTGAGCGTTTTGTGTCTTGTCGTCTGTGTAGGCAACAGCCCTCTTCCCTGGGATAGAACTAGATGATATTTAGACACGTTAATTTGACTTCTCCATTGCTCACATTGATGTGGATATGATTATAATGCTCTGTTTTGTGGGCTTCCCAAGAAAACAATAAATCCCTTACTACTTGTTCGAAATGCAGTAGCACAGATCCTAACAAATACAAGAAAGAGAATATCATTCCTGTTTTGAAAAAACTTCACTGGTCACCTGTATTATCTAGGATAAATTTGAAAGTTCTTTTACTTGTTTTTAAAGCTTTAAGCGACCTAGCACGTCTGTACCTTACTGAATGTCTGTCTTCATATGTTCCTATACGTGACCTGAGATCTGCACATACTGGCCTACTGCAAATACCACATGTGAAATGCAGAAAGAGTGGAGAGGCTGCTTTTTGTTTTTATGCTTCTAAATTATGAAACTCACTTCCACTTTTTATTAGGCAGTCAAGCTCGGTACATTGTTTTAAAAAACATTTGAAAATGTTGCTTTTAGTTAAAGTGGTTCTTTGTTCTTTCTATTTCTGTTTCTTTTTTTAGTTCTCTTTAATTGTTCTTATTTTATTATGACTTTCCTAATTTTTATTTATTTAATTGACATGTATGTTACTTTACTGTATTGCTGTATTTTCCTTTACAACTGAAAGTATATCTCTCAATTTTAATATTTTATTTTTACGCTTGGTTTTTAAAGCACCAAAGCACTATTTGTATGAAAGGTGCTCTATAGATAAAGTTTATTATTATTATTATTTTTAATATTATTATTATACTTTGTTACATTTTTGGTTAGGACAAAGATTCTAGTAGAGGTGGCCTCTTTTACCCCGTTCCAAAAAATTGGAAAACTACCTTCAGAATACACTGACAATGACCATCTACTGTCTCCTCTAACTGTGTATTGTCATCATGCATATCTTGTGTATTATTTATTGTAGTTGGTTTTGTCATTCTGTAAAGAAGCCACCTTTCAAGGCACTATATAAAATAATGTTTGTTATTATTATTTACATTTTTCATCGTAAAATCTTGCGAAGAGTCCTAAGAGAATATCAAAGAACACGTTGCTCTTACCTTTCCATTCCAAGAAATACCCTCAGCTCGGATTGCAGAGATTGACCTCTCTGTCTCAAATTCTGAGAAACATAGACTCGATTGAAAAATGACCATTCCCTAAGATTCACATAACATCACCAGTCAACATTTGCCACTTGACATCAATAGAAACCATAGAGTACATGACATTTCCAATCAGTTTTCTTTCAAGGTACAATACCAATCGCCTTGCCAGAAGAGTTATACTGCGGTAGATAAATATTACAAATGTCAGATGCACGCAGAGTTGTTTGGATTACTATGAAAAGATTGGTAAATATATTTATGTTCATTATATTTCTTGGAGTGACAGAGCTAAAGAGAAAAAAATACTTACCTTTATCTCTGCAGACAGGATCGCAAGGGATTCCCTTATACTGGGTTCCTATATAACAAATAATACATTATTCAAAAAACATGATATTTCTCTGTCCATTGGCAGCATGATTGTTTATCATTACAGTTTTAGTTAGCTTTAATTTTGTAAACCCCAAGTAAACATAGTTTGTGCCTTTCTCTGAACTTTTTGGCAGTTCAATTCAGTTGTTTGTAAGCTTATTTTACAGTAGCTAGGTTGATGAAGTTCCTGAACTGTACAGTATTTCTTTTGGGTTTGGTGCGAATCATATTCTAGCGGTTGGGGGAAAAAAGCACAGGTGCCATCCCACCATTAAACCCTGAAACTTACCTTAGCCGATTCTTCAACTAAACCAGACATGTTAACTAAGTGTTAGAGTATGTTTCAAAGTGTGTATTTTAGCAAACACAACTGAAGTTCTGTTGTCTCCTTGGAGACACCTGGAACTGGTGTGATGCTGGTTCTATGACATCATTCGTTCTAAATGTTAATGCAGGTATTGGCACAACATAGTAAATTGATGTAAAGTTATGGATCCATTTATGATTTTCACTCAGTTTGAAAGAGTTCCTGTCGTGTGGTTAAACTTTGTGTTACGGAGGGTTAACTGGGGTTCTGGCTACTAGTTAAGCTTGGTCATTCAGTCATCTGGTTCATGAAATAGGAAGCTAAGAGATCTGTGTTTTAGTTTTACTGTTTGTTTTTGTTCCATAGAATAAGAAATGTTTCATTAATATTAGTAATAGAGTAGCTGTTTCTCTAAACAGTGTGTGTCAGTTTACACTGCAGGTGTGCCAGGTAGAGACCATTTAAGAACCCAAAAATATGCTGTCATTTACTGCCGTGGCTAATTTCTGTTAACCTTGTCTCTCACTCACTTTGATGAGCAAAATGTTCATACATAAAGCATACATTTCTGATTGGTCAGAAGAAGCTTCTTAACATATAAGGTATAAACAAAGTCAGAAAGTTAGGCACTTAGGTCAGCCTTAGGCAGTTAACCAAGACCATAATCCGATAAGAAGCTATTCCCTTTCATGTTGCTAAATCACATGTAGGATACATGAGTTACACCTCCACTTAAGAGACCTTAAAGAGACCTTGGCCAGCCAGGAGTGTAGAAAACCGTAAAACAGTTCTTGAGGACCTAATTGTTAACTCTTAACAGGCAAAGGTTCCTTCAGTCCTATGAGAAATATTTTAGAATTGAACTAAAGTGTGTTTCCGATACAGGAGCATATGTCTGTCAGGGCCTGTTGGAGAGGCCCTGCATGAGAACCCCTGGCTGCAGTTCCACATCCCCCTGAAAGTAAATAGAGCCATAAGCACGGAGCTAAGGACACTGCTCCAGGACATGCTGGCTGTCGATCCTGACCAGCGACCAGAAGCCATCCAGGAGAAGAAGCAAGTCAGGCAAGCCATGGCACGAGAGAAAACATCTTTGTAGTGACTGATAGCAAGATGTCCGTGACCAAGGGCAATTCGTCTGAGTAAAGTCTGATTTCATTTTTATGTCCCGAAAGGCCACTGCCTTTGTGCTGTAGATTTCTGA
This sequence comes from Lepisosteus platostomus, assembly GCF_059453375.1. Classification (NCBI taxonomy): domain Eukaryota; kingdom Metazoa; phylum Chordata; class Actinopteri; order Semionotiformes; family Lepisosteidae; genus Lepisosteus; species Lepisosteus platostomus. The sequence continues at coordinate 179,935 of NW_028291679.1, forward strand.
TTTAGACGGGCATTTCTATGGACAACTTTGACTTTTCTGTGGGTCCAATGAAAATAAGTTTTTTAACTTATTCTTTGTTACAGTTTTCGAAAGTTTAAAGACATTCACTGAGTTGACGATAAAGGAAAAGTTTCATCTTTCACCTCTTGGAAGGTAGGCCGGTCAGAGGTACAATATATATCTTCATGTCTTCATCGTCCATGTTTGTAACTACAGGTTTCACAGTGTTGAGCTAAGACACAAAAACACCTACAAATGGCAGTTCCAAATGTATAAACCTGGGCTGAAAAAGTGTGTACAGTATATACTCTGTGTAGGTCTGATAAAAGTATTCGAGTCAAAGCGTCATATGGATACAAATTCTCATGATTTTGTATTGTGTGTTTTTTCTCTGTTCTGCTTTATTGAAAGAAATCAGATGCTCTTCCTGAAACTTACCTTAGCTGATTCTTCAGCTAAACCAGACAGACTTCTGAAATTCTCAAATATGATCAAATCTTGTTGGTTCAGAGGTGGTGGAGCCCATTACCAACAGACTCACAGCTGAAATTGCTGTGAAAAGGGCTTCTACCAAATATTAACATGTGGGTGAAAATGTATACAATTGTAATATTTCCTTTTTTCCCTTTGAAAGTATAACATATGTGGTGTGAGAAAGAGGTCCTCATTTAATTGCATGAAACTCTGGCACTGGCGCAACAAACTGAACAAAGTTCAAGGGGGTATACGCTTTCTGTAGACACTTTATTTCCTCTTTTTCCATACTCTAAGAAATGATTTGGGAAACCTGTGGGACACTGGAGTTCATTATACATGAGCCTCTTTCTGCACCTTTTAAGCCATTGAAACCTAGTTGCCTTGTTACAAGGTCTAATATTACAGTAGGTGTGGTTTCCGTCTCCTAATTTCTGAGAATGATCAAATTGGGGAATAAGTTGTAGGGAATACCACTCTTGCACTTCTAAGAAAAGACTATCTCAAATGAAACTCGCTATAGAAAGACATCTTGTTGAAAAATTCTTTATTTTTTGTCATTTCTAAAGAAAAAACATTCATCAAGTCCTTCACAAATGTTTTGTTTGTGACTTTCTCTGTTGTTCCCTTTCACACTCAACTGAACTATGTGTTATGTCTTGTAAACGTAATCAAACATTTCACTTAGGTGTGTGGGTTAACACAAACCCATATTGTATGAAACATTCAGTTTTTCACTAAAAACAACACTGAAACTTTTCATTGAAATACTGGACGAGGTTGTGCATATTCAATGGATTTCTCCTGGTGCTTTTTTTCATCAGTCTTTTCATGTTCTTTTTCTCTACTCAGGTGTCTCCTGTTCCTTTGGTGATGTCTGCTGTACACACATGGTATCATACACTTGAGCAAAGTGTGATACCACCATTTGTTCTTCTCCTAAAATAACGATGAACATTGACAAAAGTCAGAAGCACTCTTTTCTTTGACAGACGAACAAAACAATGCAAGAATAACCATACTCTCTGTTCCTTACTCATTTCTACCTACCTGTTTGACCACTTTGTCTGCTTCAGTCAGGACAGGGTGCTGGGGCTGACTCTGAGCAATCTGAGAAGAGCTCTCTGTGATCTTCTCCCCTACAGTGGCTACATTGTACTCTGTTTGAAATCCAGGTATCGCCTCCGGTAAGTTCCTCGGTCCTTTTTGGGACTTGAAAGGGCAGAATCATTTTGTGACTACATTTCCTTGTCATGCACTGATATGTTCTGGTTTGTGTTCGATTACTGCAGGCGTTCAAGTACTTTCTTTTTGTTCTAGATTGGCAGTGTTTGAGATGGTAGGAACTTGTCATAATCTCAACTCTGAATGCTCTGTAAACATACTATTTTAGCAATTCTTAGAAATCTGAAAGCAGTGTTACCTGTATCATTTTTTGTCTTGGTAGTAGTATTGCAGCTCCAACATCAGCACTTAAATAATGGTTTGTGATGTTACTTGTCCTTGGAGTTAGTATACTCCTGAGAAGTCAAGAGAAATCTTACGTAAGCATTAATTATGTTTCACTTTTGAAAGCAAAGTACGTGTCAAGTACTTTGAAGGCATTTGTTGATACTTTTAAGCACTTTCGTTGATTATTATTATCCTTCAATTAGTTATTACAAGTCCAACATTCTCTACATGATCTCACTCCATATTCAGAATGTGGGAATACAATTGTTTTAAGGAAATGCCACTGAATAGATAGTAGCTGCACTCTACAAAGATGAATTTGCTAATTAATCAGTCAGGGACACAGCTTATACTTCAGTAGTCTTAGATCATGTAATGATGATTATTGTACTTTATAACTAGCAAAATCCCCATATCCTGTTCATTGCCCCTTTTTCAGTTATGTGGATTGACTTATCCCTGAAGTGGTTAATTCTCACCTTGACATCTCATAGAACAACTGAATCTCTACCAAGGGTGAATGTGTCCTTCCTCTTGATGTCTAAAAGAAAAGGTTAAAATTCATTGAAGCAAAATGCAACAACCCAAAACGTTGGGGAGGTCGTTTCCACAGTTATTTCATATGACAGTGCTTGGAGTGAAACTACATGACCATGGTGAAGAAGAAAAAACACTTTACCTTGTTCCTCCTGACTGATGTCCTTATGCGTGTTTTGCACAGTTGAGCGTTTTGTGTCTTGTCGTCTGTGTAGGCAACAGCCCTCTTCCCTGGGATAGAACTAGATGATATTTAGACACGTTAATTTGACTTCTCCATTGCTCACATTGATGTGGATATGATTATAATGCTCTGTTTTGTGGGCTTCCCAAGAAAACAATAAATCCCTTACTACTTGTTCGAAATGCAGTAGCACAGATCCTAACAAATACAAGAAAGAGAATATCATTCCTGTTTTGAAAAAACTTCACTGGTCACCTGTATTATCTAGGATAAATTTGAAAGTTCTTTTACTTGTTTTTAAAGCTTTAAGCGACCTAGCACGTCTGTACCTTACTGAATGTCTGTCTTCATATGTTCCTATACGTGACCTGAGATCTGCACATACTGGCCTACTGCAAATACCACATGTGAAATGCAGAAAGAGTGGAGAGGCTGCTTTTTGTTTTTATGCTTCTAAATTATGAAACTCACTTCCACTTTTTATTAGGCAGTCAAGCTCGGTACATTGTTTTAAAAAACATTTGAAAATGTTGCTTTTAGTTAAAGTGGTTCTTTGTTCTTTCTATTTCTGTTTCTTTTTTTAGTTCTCTTTAATTGTTCTTATTTTATTACGACTTTCCTAATTTTTATTTATTTAATTGACATGTATGTTACTTTACTGTATTGCTGTATTTTCCTTTACAACTGAAAGTATATCTCTCAATTTTAATATTTTATTTTTACGCTTGGTTTTTAAAGCACCAAAGCACTATTTGTATGAAAGGTGCTCTATAGATAAAGTTTATTATTATTATTTTTAATATTATTATTATACTTTGTTACATTTTTGGTTAGGACAAAGATTCTAGTAGAGGTGGCCTCTTTTACCCCGTTCCAAAAAATTGGAAAACTACCTTCAGAATACACTGACAATGACCATCTACTGTCTCCTTTAACTGTGTATTGTCATCATGCATATCTTGTATATTATTTATTGTAGTTGGTTTTGTCATTCTGTAAAGAAGCCACCTTTCAAGGCACTATATAAAATAATGTTTGTTATTATTAGTTACATTTTTCATCGTAAAATCTGGCGAAGAGTCTTAAGAGAATATCAAAGAACACGTTGCTCTTACCTTTCCATTCCAAGAAATGCCCTCAGCTCGGATTGCAGAGATTGACCTCTCTGTCTCAAATTCTGAGAAACATAGACTCGATTGAAAAATGACCATTTCCTAAGATTCACATAACATCACCAGTCAACATTTGCCACTTGACATCAATAGAAACCATAGAGTACATGACATTTCCAATCAGTTTTCTTTCAAGGTACAATACCAATCGCCTTACCAGAAGAGTTATACTGCGGTAGATAAATATTACAAATGTCAGATACACGCAGAGTTGTTTGGATTACTATGAAAAGATTGGCAAATATATTTATGTTCATTATATTTCTTGGAGTGACAGAGCTAAAGAGAAAAAAATACTTACCTTTATCTCTGCAGACAGGATCGCAAGGGATTCCCTTATACTGGGTTCCTATGTAACAAATAATACATTATTCAAAAAACATGATATTTCTCTGTCCATTGGCAGCATGATTGTTTATCATTACAGTTTTAGTTAGCTTTAATTTTGTAAACCCCAAGTAAACATAGTTTGTGCCTTTCTCTGAACTTTTTGGCATTTCAATTCAGTTGTTTGTAAGCTTATTTTACAGTTGCTAGGTTGATGAAGTTCCTGAACTGTGCAGTATTTCTTTTGGGTTTGGTGCGAATCATATTCTAGCGGTTGGGGGAAAAAAGCACAGGTGCCATCCCACCATTAAACCCTGAAACTTACCTTAGCCGATTCTTCAACTAAACCAGACATGTTAACTAAGTGTTACAGTATGTTTCAAAGTGTGTATTTTAGCAAACACAACTGAAGTTCTGTTGTCTCCTTGGAGACACCTGGAACTGGTGTGATGCTGGTTCTATGACATCATTCGTTCTAAATGTAAATGCAGGTATTGGCACAACATAGTAAATTGATGTAAAGCTATGGATCCTTTTATGATTTTCACTCAGTTTGAAAGAGTTCCTGTCGTGTGGTTAAACTTTGTGTTACGGAGGGTTAACTGGGGTTCTGGCTACTAGTTAGGCTTGGTCATTCAGTCATCTGGTTCATGAAATAGGAAGCTAAGAGATCTGTGTTTTAGTTTTACTGTTTGTTTTTGTTCCATAGAATAAGAAATGTTTCATTAATATTAGTAATAGAGTAGCTGTTTCTCTAAACAGTGTGTGTCAGTTTGCACTGCAGGTGTGCCAGGTAGAGACCATTTAAGAACCCAAAAATATGCTGTCATTTACTGCCGTGGCTAATTTCTGTTAACCTTGTCTCTCACTCACTTTGATGAGCAAAATGTTCATACATAAAGCATACATTTCTGATTGGTCAGAAGAAGCTTCTTAACATATAAGGTATAAAGAAAGTCAGAAAGTTAGGCACTTAGGTCAGCCTTAGGCAGTTAACCAAGACCATAATCCGATAAGAAGCTATTCCCTTTCATGTTGCTAAATCACATGTAGGATACATGAGTTACACCTCCACTTAAGAGACCTTAAAGAGACCTTGGCCAGCCAGGAGTGTAGAAAACCGTAAAACAGTTCTTGAGGACCTAATTGTTAACTCTTAACAGGCAAAGGTTCCTTCAGTCCTATGAGAAATATTTTAGAATTGAACTAAAGCGTGTTTCCGATACAGGAGCATATGTCTGTCAGGGCCTGTTGGAGAGGCCCTGCATGAGAACCCCTGGCTGCAGTTCCACATCCCCCTGAAAGTAAATAGAGCCATAAGCACGGAGCTAAGGACACTGCTCCAGGACATGCTGGCTGTCGATCCTGACCAGCGACCAGAAGCCATCCAGCTGAAGAAGCAAGTCAGGCAAGCCATGGCACGAGAGAAAACATCTTTGTAGTGACTGATAGCAAGATGTCCGTGACCAAGGGCAATTCGTCTGAGTAAAGTCTGATTTCATTTTTATGTCCCGAAAGGCCACTGCCTTTGTGCTGTAGATTTCTGATTTAGACGGGCATTTCTATGGATAACTTTGACTTTTCTGTGGGTCCAATGAAAATAAGTTTTTTAACTTATTCTTTGTTACAGTTTTCGAAAGTTTAAAGACATTCACTGAGTTGACGATAAAGGAAAAGTTTCATCTTTCACCTCTTCGAAGGTAGGCCGGTCAGAGGTACAATATATGTCTTCATGTCTTCATCCTCCATGTTTGTAACTACAGGTTTCACAGTGTTGAGCTAAGACACAAAAACACCTACAAATGGCAGTTCCAAATGTATCAAATGTATAAACCTGGGCTGAAAAAGTGTGTACAGTATATACTCTGTGTAGGTCTGATAAAAGTATTCGAGTCAAAGTGTCATATGGATACAAATTCTCATGATTTTGTATTGTGTGTTTTTTCTCTGTTCTGCTTTATTGAAAGAAATCAGATGCACTTCCTGAAACTTACCTTAGCTGATTCTTCAGCTAAACCAGACAGACTTCTCAAATTCTCAAATATTATCAAATCTTGTTGGTGCAGAGGTGGTGGAGGCCATTACCATTAGACTCACAGATGAAATTGCTGTGAAAAGGGCTTCTACCAAATATTAACATGTGGGTGAAAATGTATACAATTCTAATATTTCCTTTTTTCCCATTGAAAGTATAACATATGTGGTGTGAGAAAGAGGTCCTCATTTAATTGCATGAAACTCTGGCACTGGCGCAACAAACTGAACAAAGTTCAAGGGGGTATACGCTTTCTGTAGACACTTTATTTCCTCTTTTTCCATACTCTAAGAAATGATTTGGGAAACCTGTGGGACACTGGAGGTCATTATAAATGAGCCTCTTTCTGCACCTTTTAAGCCACTGAAACCTAGTTGCCTTGTTACAAGGTCTAATATTACAGTAGGTGTGGTTTCCGTCTCCTAATTTCTGAGAATGATCAAATTGGGGAATAAGTTGTAGGGAATACCACTCTTGCACTTCTAAGAAAAGACTATCTCAAATGAAACTCGCTATAGAAAGACATCTTGTTGAAAAATTCTTTATTTTTTGTCATTTCTAAAGAAAAAACATTCAACAAGTCCTTCACAAATGTTTTGTTTGTGACTTTCTCTGTTGTTCCCTTTCACACTCAACTGAACTATGTGTTATATCTTGTAAACGTAATCAAACATTTCACTTAGGTGTGTGGGTTAACAGAAACCCATATTGTATGAAACATTCAGTTTTTCATTCACGTTTTTTCTAACAATTGCATCCATGCTAGGACTACAGTAAACAACACTTTTTACTAAAGTAAATGAAATTGTTCATTAAACAAGACACATTGTTTTAAATGTATGCAATGTATTTCTCATAGGACTGAAGGAACCTTTGCCTGTTAAGAGTTAACAATTAGGTCCTCAAGAACTGTTTTACGGTTTTCTACACTCCTGGCTGGCCAAGGTCTCTTTAAGGTCTCTTAAGTGGAGGTGTAACTCATGTATCCTACATGTGATTTAGCAACATGAAAGGGAATAGCTTCTTATCGGATTATGGTCTTGGTTAACTGCCTAAGGCTGACCTAAGTGCCTAACTTTCTGACTTTCTTTATACCTTATATGTTAAGAAGCTTCTTCTGACCAATCAGAAATGTATGCTTTATGTATGAACATTTTGCTCATCAAAGTGAGTGAGAGACAAGGTTAACAGAAATTAGCCACGGCAGTAAATGACAGCATATTTATTGGTTCTTAAATGGTCTCTACCTGGCACACCTGCAGTGCAAACTGACACACACTGTTTAGAGAAACAGCTACTCTATTACTAATATTAATGAAACATTTCTTATTCTCTTGAACAAAAACAAACAGTAAAACTAAAACACAGATCTCTTAGCTTCCTATTTCATGAACCAGATGACTGAATGACCAAGCCTAACTAGTAGCCAGAACCCCAGTTAACCCTCCGTAACACAAGTTTAACCACACGACAGGAACTCTTTCAAACTGAGTGAAAATCATAAATGGATCCATAACTTTACATCAATTTACTATGTTGTGCCAATGCCTGCATTTACATTTAGAACGAATGATGTCATAGAACCAGCATCACACCAGTTCCAGGTGTCTCCAAGGAGACAACAGAACTTCAGTTGTGTTTGCTAAAATACACACTTTGACACATACTGTAACACTTAGTTAACATGTCTGGTTTAGTTGAAGAATCGGCTAAGGTAAGTTTCAGGGTTTAATGGTGGGATGGCACCTGTGCTTTTTTCCCCCAACCGCTAGAATATGATTCGCACCAAACCCAAAAGAAATACTGCACAGTTCAGGAACTTCATCAACCTAGCAACTGTAAAATAAGCTTACAAACAACTGAATTGAAATGCCAAAAAGTTCAGAGAAAGGCACAAACTATGTTTACTTGGGGTTTACAAAATTAAAGCTAACTAAAACTGTAATGATAAACAATCATGCTGCCAATGGACAGAGAAATATCATGTTTTTTGAATAATGTATTATTTGTTACATAGGAACCCAGTATAAGGGAATCCCTTGCGATCCTGTCTGCAGAGATAAAGGTAAGTATTGTTTTCTCTTTAGCTCTGTCACTCCAAGAAATATAATGAACATAAATATATTTGCCAATCTTTTCATAGTAATCCAAACAACTCTGCGTGTATCTGACATTTGTAATATTTATCTACCGCAGTATAACTCTTCTGGCAAGGCGATTGGTATTGTACCTTGAAAGAAAACTGATTGGAAATGTCATGTACTCTATGGTTTCTATTGATGTCAAGTGGCAAATGTTGACTGGTGATGTTATGTGAATCTTAGGAAATGGTCATTTTTCAATTGAGTCTATGTTTCTCAGAATTTGAGACAGAGAGGTCAATCTCTGCAATCCGAGCTGAGGGCATTTCTTGGAATGGAAAGGTAAGAGCAACGTGTTCTTTGATATTCTCTTAAGACTTTTCGCCAGATTTTACGATGAAAAATGTAAATAATAATAACAAACATTATTTTATATAGTGCCTTGAAAGGTGGCTTCTTTACAGAATGACAAAACCAACTACAATAAATAATACACAAGATATGCATGATGACAATACACAGTTAGAGGAGACAGTAGATGGTCATTGTCAGTGTATTCTGAAGGTAGTTTTCCAATTTTTTGGAACGGGGTAAAAGAGGCCACCTCTACTAGAATCTTTGTCCTAACCAAAAATGTAACAAAGTATAATAATAATATTAAAAATAATAATAATAAACTTTATTTATAGAGCACCTTTCATACAAATAATGCTTTGGTGCTTTATAAACCAAGCGTAAAATAAAATATTAAAATTGAGAGATATACTTTCAGTTGTAAAGGAAAATACAGCAATACAGTAAAGCAACATACATGTCAATTAAATAAATAAAAATTAGGAAAGTCGTAATAAAATAAGAACAATTAAAGAGAACTAAAAAAAGAAACAGAAATAGAAAGAACAAAGAACCACTTTAACTAAAAGCAACATTTTCAAATGTTTTTTAAAACAATGTACCGAGCTTGACTGCCTAATAAAAAGTGGAAGTGAGTTTCATAATTTGGAAGCATAAAAACAAAAAGCAGCCTCTCCACTCTTTCTGCATTTCACATGTGGTATTTGCAGTAGGCCAGTATGTGCAGATCTCAGGTCACGTATAGGAACATATGAAGACAGACATTCAGTAAGGTACAGACGTGCTAGGTCGCTTAAAGCTTTAAAAACAAGTAAAAAAAACTTTCAAATGTATCCTAGATAATACAGGTGACCAGTGAAGTTTTTTCAAAACAGGAATGATATTCTCTTTCTTGTATTTGTTAGGATCTGTGCTACTGCATTTCGAACAAGTAGTAAGGGATTTATTGTTTTCTTGGGAAGCCCACAAAACAGAGCATTATAATCATATTCACATCAATGTGAGCAATGGAGAAGTCAAATTAACGTGTCTAAATATCATCTAGTTCTATACCAGGGAAGAGGGCTGTTGCCTACACAGACGACAAGACACAAAACGCTCAACTGTGCAAAACACGCATAAGGACATCAGTCAGGAGGAAAAAGGTAAAGTGTTTTTACTTCTTCACCATGGTCATGTAGTTTCACTCCAAGCACTGTCATATGAAATAACTGTGGAAACGACCTCCCCAACATTTTGGGTTGTTGCATTTTGCTTCAATGAATTTTAACCTTTTCTTTTAGACATTAAGAGGAAGGACACATTCACCCTTGGTAGAGATTCAGTTGTTCTATGAGATGTCAAGGTGAGAATTAACCACTTCAGGCATAAGTCAATCCACATGACTGAAAAAGGGGCAATGAACAGGATATGGGGATTTTGCTAGTTATAAAGTACAATAATCATCATTACATGATCTAAGACTACTGAAGTATAAGCTGTGTCCCTGACTGATTAATTAGCAAATTCATCATTGTAGAGTGCAGCTACTATCTATTCAGTGGCATTTCCTTAAAACAACTGTATTCCCACATTCTGAATATGGAGTGAGATCATGTAGAGAATGTTGGACTTGTAATAACTAATTGAAGGATAATAATAATCAACGAAAGTGCATACAAGTATCAACAAATGCCTTCAAAGTACTTGACACGTACTTTGCTTTCAAAAGTGAAACATAATTAATGCTTACGTAAGATTTCTCTTGACTTCTCAGGAGTATACTAACTCCAAGGACAAGTAACATCAAAAACCATTATTTAAGTGCTGATGTTGGAGCTGCAATACTACTACCAAGACAAAAAATGATACAGGTAATACTGCTATCAGAACTCTAAGAATTGCTAAAATAGTATGCTTACAGAGCACAGAGTCTCATAGAGAAAATAAGTTGAGAATATGACAAGTTCCTACCATCTCAAACACTGCCAATCTAGAACAAAAAGAAAATACTTGAACGCCTACAGTAATCGAACACAAACCAGAACATATCAGTGCATGACAATGAAATGTAGTCACAAAATGATTCTACCCTTTCAAGTCCCAAAAAGGACCGAGGAACTTACCGGAGGCGATCCCTGGATTTCAAACACAGCACAATGTAGCCAATGTAGGGGAGAAGATTACAGAGAGCTCTTCTCAGATTGCTCAGAGTCAGCCCCAGCACCCTGTACTGACTGAAGCAGACAAAGTTGTCAAACAGGTAGGTAGAAATGAGTAAGGAACAGAGTATGGTTATTCTTGCATTGTTTTGTTCGTCTGTCAAAGAAAAGAGTGCTTCTGACTTTTGTCAATGTTCATCTTTATTTTAGGAGAAGAACAAACGGTGGTATCACACTTTGCTCAAGTGTATGATACCATGTGTGTACAGCAGACATCACCAAAGGAACAGGAGACACCTGAGTAGAGAACAAGAATATGAAAAGACTGATGAAAAAAAGCACCAGGAGAAATCCATTGAATATGCACAATCTCGTCCAGTATTTCAATGAAAAGTTTCAGTGTTGTTTTTAGTGTCGTCGTATTGCATACATTTAAAACAATGTGTCTTGTTTAATGAACAATTTCATTTACTTTAGTAAAAAGTGTTGTTTACTGTAGTCCTAGCATGGATGCAATTGTTAGAAAAAACGTGAATGAAAAACTGAATGTTTCATACATTATGGGTTTGTGTTAACCCACACACCTAAGTGAAATGTTTGATTACGTTTACAAGACATAACACATAGTTCAGTTGAGTGTGAAAGGGAACGACAGAGAAAGTCACAAACAAAACATTTGTGAAGGACTTGATGAATGTTATTTCTTTAGAAATTACAAAAAATAAAGAATTTTTCAACAAGATGTCTTTCTATAGCGAGTTTCATTTGAGATAGTCTTTTCTTAGAAGTGCAAGAGTGGTATTCCCTACAACTTATTCCCCAATTTGATCATTCTCAGAAATTAGGAGACGGAAACCACACCTACTGTAATATTAGACCTTTTAACAAGGCAACTAGGTTTCAATGGCTTAAAAGGTGCATAAAGAGGCTCATGTATAATGACCTCCAGTGTCCCACAGGTTTCCCAAATCATTTCTTAAAGTATGGAAAAAGAGGAAATAAAGTGTCTACAGAAAGCGTATACCCCCTTGAACTTTGTTCAGTTTGTTGCGCCAGTGCCTGAGTTTTATGCACTTAAATGAGGACCTCTTTCTCACACCACATATGTTATACTTTCAATGGGAAAAAAGGAAATATTAGAATTGTATACATTTTAAAGCCATGTGTTCATATTTGGTAGAAGCCCTAACAACACCTAAAAAACACCTAACAACAGGTGCAGGACCGAATTAGGGCAGTACCCACTATTGATAAACATACAGAAAACAATATTAAAGTACTGGCTTTAATATTAGCCAGACACAGCTGGATGAGCTCTACCAGCCAGGACAGGAGGCTCTACTGTACACAGAGAGGGGAGGGAGGGGGGAACAAGCTGCCCAGCCGTGTGGAATGCTACAGAACCCTAAACAGACAAAACATACTACCTGAATATTTGACCAAGATATCCAGACACAGCTGGATGAGCTCCACCAGTCAGGACAGGCTAATAAGATACACTCCACAGACATTCACAACAGTGACATATCATAAACACTTGAATTTCTTATCTAGTCTCTCGAAACAAAATTTCGAGAAAAAACACATTGCCCAACGTTAGAAAGCACCTTGCATTACATTGCTTGAAAAACAATTTTATTTCGAAGGAATTATGGATCGGGAATTCTTCGAGGAAGTCGTGGTCACACAGCATGCTGCCCCATATATCAGGGAGCACATTGGATCAAGGCACCGTCTCTTTCAAGACAACGATCCGAAACACAAAGCAGCAAGGGCGAGGCTTACAGAATATCGAGTGAACTGGGTGAAAACTCCAGCCGAATCTCCAGATTTAAATCTAATAGAGATGGTATGGCATTCGCTGAAAGACTATGTTTGGAAAACTGCTAAACCCAGCACAAAGCAAGAACTGATACTGATACAATGTCTTTTGATACTGATACTGTATGAGTAGGGCTGTTTCACCACTCCTTTTTTTTTGTTACATGCAGCAGTACTTCTTATGGTAGTACTTAAGTACAGTACAGTAGGTACTTACATTAGTACTTCTCGCGTTAAAAAAGTTAGGTGTTAGCATAAACTATTAGTAATAAATAATATTAAACTTAGCACTGTAATAAATTATGCTAATATTAAATTCGATTCTGCTCTGAGAATGTAGGGGGAAGAAAAACGCCAGTGGTCTTTTCACTGATGAACTTGTGCCTGATGAACACCACTGCGTCACACCACACAGCTGCGAGTGCACCTCACTGTGCCCGGCCACCACTGCATCACACAACTGCCAGCGCACCTCACCGTACCAGGCCACCACTGCGTCACACAGCTGCAAGCACACCTCACCATGCCAGGCCACCACTGCGTCACACCACACAGCTGCAAGTGCACCTCACCGTACCCGGCCACCTCTTCATCATACAGCTGCCAGCACACCTGACCATGCAAGGCCACCACTGCGTCACACAGATGCCAGCGCACCTCAACATACCAGGCCACCACTGCGTCACACCACACAGCTGCCAGCGCACCTCAAAGTACCCGGCCACCAATGCGTCACACCACACAGCTGCCAGCGCACCTCACCGTGCCAAGCCACCACTGCGTCACACAGCTGCCAGCACACCTCACCGTACCAGACCACAGCTGCGTCACACATCTACCAGCGCACCTCACCATGCCCAGCCACCACTGCATCACACAGCTGCCACCACTGCGTCAGACCACACACGAAGTAGGTCATCGGGCCAACAGTATACAAACATTACAGCTCAAGTGCTTTTGTATCTGAACGCTTTTAGGTAAGTAATTTAGCAGCTGCGGTATTAATAATGATTTTAATGGCAAATTCAATTGCAGGTAAAATAAAAATGGCGGATAACTTTCTTTCTAGCTTCGTGAAGCGGTCGCACCATATTATACATATATACCATAATAAGAAACATAATATGTACAGTAGAATTTTTCACTTTAAGCTGGCATTATCCAGAACCGGGTCAGGGCCCGGACCCGGACCGTGCAGTGTGGTCCGTCGGCCTTCTAAAGATGTTTAGGAGATCGAGGCACCCTTGGATTTGATTAGAAACTTGCATAATTTCTTAACTTGACCCCATTATCTTAAAAAAAACGGCCAGGCCCAGACCAAAGCATGAAGGCTGAGAGGATCGGGGGACTCTCATTTTTGGTCACAGCGTACAGTAGTAGATCAGTAACCTCTGTTTATCGTGATAACCTTTAATTATTTTCCAGTACTTTTTCAATGATAAAACATTGTCTCGCCAGTTTTGCTAAAGATACGGTTTTAGTGTTTACGCATAAATTTGTAAGCCGTAGGTTTAAATCTCGTGGTCTTATTTTCTGCATTTTCAGCGTAAGGGAAGGCGCTCGTTTGCGATTTACGCGCTGAATATTGTAAGCAGAGGAGCCTTAAGGCACAGCCTCGCCTTAACACCATCGTTTGCATTGTCATTGTCATCCAGAAAAGCAGTCGTAAGAAAATGAATCTGTGGCGGCTCCGAACATTAAAAAAACTATATCTAGACTGCAAATACATCCCAATCTTACTATCAACACGTTTTAAGAGCCCTCTCCTTTCCACCGGTATACAAGCTAAGAGAGAAATGTTGGAAATCCCATCTGAAGTAGCCCTCGTCTCAGCTTCGGAGCTGTGAGCGATGGGGATCATAATTAAAAGGGGTACAGTTACTTTGAAAATGTGTATGTGATACTTAAATTTAAATAAAATAAAAAGATAAATTATATAACACAGACTGCTATCTATGTCCATGTGTTTAAGACGTATGAATCGGTTTTAAAACAGGCACACCCCTTCTCACAAATCCGACTGGAGTCTCAGTCCGTCGTCGCGATGAATTAGGAGCTCAGATGTAGGCTAAGTGATTGCAATTTACTTATTTAAAAGAACCACTTCAAATCAAAAGGGAGACATTTTGTAATGGTAGTTATCGTATTATACAGTATACGTAATTGTAGATATACAGTACATAAAGGGTATGAATAGGTGTGAGCTTTTACTGTATATTTAATGTTTTATCTGACCCATTTGTAGAAACCGCCTACTCAGATTTAGTTAAGTGGTCTGCCACCATAAAGACAGAAAAATATAATGACACCCTGTTACATTAACTGTAAAATAAACGCCGTAACTGCGGCCATATGAAAATTTGGATAAAGATTATACAAACATCCTAAGGAGCTCTATGACATATGAGCGTCGAAATAATGGTTGGTGACCTGACGTAACATTGCTCCCTGAATTACGTGATCTGTATATACCCAAATACAGATATATCACATAGGGAGATGCAGTCAAACATTGCATTGCTATAGTCGTGGTGAACTATTTCTCCACTGTTTAAAACTTGTTTGGTAAGTGTCATCAAATATGCTTGTCAATTTGTAGCGAAATCGATATACTGTATCATAATCCTTCAGCTATCTATAATGTAGTGAAACGGCTAATTAATATTGATAAATTCCCTTATTCACAGTGACTTTTGCTCAAACCCCTGTTGCATAATGTGTTAATTTTATATAAAAAACATTTATATCATAGATATAATACAAGCTTTGAAATGAAATAGTACATTTCCAGGTTTCAGTTAAACATTTTTAAAAAAGCTCATGACTTTAAGCATTCTGAACATTGAGAATGTTATTTGGGAAACAAATGTTTATTATAATGTTTATGTTTAGGATCTGTCTCCTACTGAGTCAGCATGCAGCATTCAACACCATTAGGTTTAATATTAAAACGTTGTGTATTTCCTGAATTGTTTTTTTTATTCTTTTCTATTAGACCATACTAGACTGTGCAGGATATCATTTATTTGCCATTTTTGCCTTTTCCAGATACCTGGGAAACAAAGTTCATATCTCATTTGCCAATGGAGCCCAGTCCTAAGCCTGGTGCTCTGTCCCCCTCCCCGAAGGACACAGACTCGAATCGACCCGCGCCCTTAAGGCGACAGGATCTGATCTCCACGTACTGCCCGCCTCCCAAGATACAGCTTCTGAAGGACACCTTCCAAGAGAAACTGATGCAGGAAAAGGAGAAAAAAATGATCGCCATGTACAATCGGCGACAGGAGGCAGCTCTACAGAAGATGAGAAAATGTTTCCAATATGTCAAATACGCTGCGGAGAAGAAGACGGGGAACAGCTATCGCTTCCAAGCCCAACAGGGCCCCGAGAAGAACATTGTGGGGTATGATCGGTCTTACCCCCTGAAGCCTATGGGTAACAGGAAAGTCTCCGGCCCTGGTGAGGTTCGGGCTGTGGACCGCCCGGAAGCACAGAGTGATTCCTTGTTTGCCCCCACCCCGCCTCAGGATGGTCATGAGAGGCCCTGCGAGAGGCCGGGCAGGAGGGGCTCAAGAGTACGCAAACCTAAGGACAGGACTGTCCTCCCCATGGTGGCGACCCCTCCAGGGCAATGCCCTTCTCATACCAATGGGAAGGAGCACTTTCAGTTGCAAGAGGAGCTACGAAAAGTGGCCGAGGCAGAGGCCGCGCTGAAGGAGGAGCATCGCCGGAGGGAGGCCAGTCTGCAGGATGAGATGCGCCAGAAGGAGGTTATGATGAAGGACGAGATTCGCCAGAGGGAGGCCATGATGCAGGCGAAGCTCTTCAGAGCTCAGGAGGAGCTGAGGATGGTTTAGAGAGAGATGGAAGACTCCAGAGAGGTGGCCGGAAGGGAAAATAGAGGACTCCTGACCCGAAGTTAGACACTCCTGGCGAGGCAGAGCGAGCTTTGCCCCAGAGGACCGTGGGCCAACCACCGCTCTAAGGCCGTGCCTCTTCTGACCTGCAGAATGGAGAAGCAAAAAGCCTTCACTCCAAGGAAAGCCCTTCCTATCAGAGGAGGCAACCTTGATTATGGTTCTCCAATGGAAGACGGCGGATGCGCAGAATCGCACTTTCCCTCTGTGCTTTCCCATCAGGAGAGACGTCAAGTGAGCCCTTGCAGCCGTGGGCTAGAAGACGTCCCCTGTGGAAGGAGAAAGTATCTCAAGAAAGCAAGACTCCCTGAAAGCGACGTGTCAGCGGCACAGGCCGCGCAGGCCCACTTCAGAAATAACACCTCATGTCTGGATGAACAAACTCTGTCAGTGGAAAACAGATATTTGTCCCCTACAAGTCTGATCTGCCCTACCGCTGAGCAATTTCCATATGAGAATGGCCAGAGTGGAAACCCTCAGCTGGTGCCCTGTGAACTGTGTCACAGGAAGTTTGCTGTAGAGAGGCTGGAGAAACACAGCAAGATCTGCAAAAAGCTTCAGAATTCAAAGAGGAAGGTTTTTGACTCTTTCAAGCACAGGGCCAAGGGAACAGAACTGGAGACATACATCCATAAGAAGAAGCAAAGGCACATTTGCCAGACAGAATAAATGGGTTTTAGTGACTTCTGAATTCTGTTGTAAAAATCTACATGAGATATCAAGCAAATAGCACTCACAGGAAACAATACCATAACTAAATTGTACTCTCTACCCAATGACCTGAAAGGTAGCCCCAGAAAGCTAAGTTATTACTGTATTGATATTTTCTTGCCTTGTGAATGGTTTGTGACCAGACTGTGTACACAGTGCTAGTCTGGACTTTTTCTGGAAGCTGTTTTATTGGTTTCATTTCCTGTTCCCAGCTGAGAAAGAACAACTGGAGGCAGAAGCACAAGGATTTCATTCGGAGCATCAAACAGGCCAGGGAGGTGCAGCAGGTGATCACGCAAGGAGGGAAGGTTGTGAACCTGCCCCAGCCCCCCGCGAATCCAAACCCCGACTACGTGCCCTGCCCTCACTGCGGCCGGCGCTTTGCCCCCAGGCCGGCACAGAGGCACATCCCCAAGTGTCAGCACATCAGGAGCCGCCCTCCTCCTCCTCCTCCTCGCAGATGAAAACTGATGTGAAGAAGAGTAAAAGAGTCATGATCTTGGCTCACGAGTCATGTCCTGCTTTTTCTTTATAGAAATATATTTAGCACAGTTCATCCGTATGATGATAAAAAAAATGTTACCTTGTTTTAATAAAATGATTTTTTTTTTGGTGGACTGGTGTTTGCGTAGCTGTGGTTATTTCAGTTTTTCTCTTATCATTCATACACCTTGACCTCCTAAAAATAATTTTTCAACCTGGAACGTACAATTAGCAGGCAATAGAACAGGTCACATTGGTCTTCGAACCATCAAAAAGTAGTATTCACACATTCTCTGCATCAATTTTCCTTAAAAACAACTGAAAAAGCAAGGTAAAGAGTGATTGATTTTTTTAATGAAAGTTATTTGATTTAATTTATTTAATTTTCATAATATTTGAAATATGTTGGGATTAATGTGACTCAATATTATCTGCAGCTCTTACACTCCAGGCACCTGATAAAGTGGAACGCAGTGTCTTTGCCTTACATGGCGCTCAGCTCTTCCTCAATCCCAGCAGAAGCAGCAGCCTCCGGGTCTTGCCTCATGCACAGCTTAAAATGCAACACCGAGTAATACAACAAACAACAGGGAAAACCAATCACGATCAGACACATCCGTTGATTGCTGGCTCTCAGTAAAGGGACATTGCTGTGGTCCACGCATGAATCTGTTTTCTAAGTGCCTTATCCAATACAGTGTTGAGGCCAGTTTTCCCAGAAGCCAATTAAAGGGGAACACACAATAACTTGTAAAACCTCCAATTTACATCACAAAATAGACTACATTTCAAGGTTAAAGAATTACCATGTTCTGCGATTCAGAACGAGGCAGCAAAACTTCCTGTAATCTGATGTGGCCCTATGACATTGTAAAGGAGCAGGCTTGTGAATACATCTCGTTTAATCCAATGGAAATATTGCTCTCAACTTTTTTACGTTTTTGCCAATAAATAATATTACATTGTTAACTCTGCATAAAGAACCTTGGAATGGAACGTTTTTTGCAGTGAAATGTTTGCTGCATAACCTATACCTTTTCTCTCCTACATCACATTGCATTAGTCATTACAGTGATTAGTGAGCAGGAAGGGCTGCATCACATCGCAATTTGTGTGGAACTTGAATGCGAATTTGTTACAACTTCGCATAACGTACAGTACTTACATAACTTACAGTACTTTCACAAAATTTATGATTTTGTGCTCAATTTTGAGTTTGTAAAGTTTTTCTATAATGTCAATGATTTTATTTTGTGACTGAAATTAAATACTTTTGTGTCTGCAAAATTGGGACTGTAGTTCCACCTTAACCTACTAGTACTGTATGTCTTTGGACTGTGGGAAGAAACTGGAGCACCTGGAAGAAATCCACACAAATGAAGGGAGAACATACAATTCCATCCAGACTGCACCCCAGGAATTGAACCCAGGACCCCAGCTCTGTGAACCACAGTGCCACCTCATTGCTATAGTCACTATAATTAATGTCAAAACTCATTTGCAAATGAGCAGCCTGGGATCCAAAAGGATCAAGACAAGGATCCAAACAAAGCACTATCCCAAAGCTTGGCTTTGTACAGTATATCATACAGGGCTTGATGCAGAAGGCAGATAATCTAAGTCCATGCAATAATTGCTAAGGGAAAGTGACTTTTTGTTTTTGGAGGGAAGTCACTCAACATGGAGCTGTGTTAGTGAAATGATTGTTCTGATGTACGGCTGATGTCCAAACACTGTAAACATGATTGTGTATGCAATCGCACTCCCGAGCTCCATTGGGTATGGTTAAAATAACTTTTTATAGTTCATCACATTCAAAGTGTGTGTACCTGATGAAAGTGTAACACGCATTTGGAGGAGTTATTCAGGATTTTCTTTCATTCAACTATTTCAAGACCCATTATTTTCAGATGTTGTAGTATACGTGAATAATGAAAGGCCTTCATATTACACAATGAAGGAATGACTTTGCAGGTGTGAAGAATAAAAGATTAATTCAGCTCACTTTGGGGAGTTTCACAATGGCCCTCCTTATAGAAATGTGGGTTTGATTAAAGGAGTGAAGAAAAAGCACTGAATAATATTTGCTTCTGTAAACGTAATCATCTCAAAATATGGTTGAAGAAATGAAAGAAATTGAAGAAGGTTAAACATAATCCAAAACGTATAAGGTCAATTTAAGTACAACCAGAATTCTAGTGTTTATGCAATGCATCTGTGGGTTGATATGAAATACGGCCGTACTTAAACTAAACGAGGTTATCGAGAGCATATTCCGAGTACGGCTGTGGCCAGTTGTACTGTGAACTGCGAGGACCGTATCTTATCCTGAACTGGCTGTGCGAATACCGTCCTCTGCTGGCAGAAGGCATAGATTACAACGGCACTGTATTGGCGATTAGTCCTATTGCTAGAATATTGAAACAACAAGGAGTCCGCGGAGTCAAGCAATGCTGAATAAACAAGTACCTGAAATTCAATAGGATTTTGTGTATTGATTACAAATAGGTGTGGAATTCTCATGTACAGTGGTATTCATGGATTCCTTACACAAGCAGCCGTTGTTATGATACTTTCGTAATCTGAATATAAATCTGTTATCTACTTAAAACTGTAATTATTGAATAGATTAATGTCTTTGAAATGCTTCATTAACTGGGCAGTTTCCATGTTTGGAAATGTTTTTATTTTGATTGCTGATTGCTAGATACTGTATGTTTAATAGGCATGCTGTTAATATTTTCTACAAGAGCCAAATAAGACAGTTATGCTGTAGTAAGTTCTATATAAGTTATATAACATAAGTTATATTTTGTTCTGAGGTCAATTTGAATCTCATACTAAATTACTGGTGTCCTTTTATCTGAGAAACACTACCTGATTGATCACCTGATGCCTAGAAATTAGCATGCACAGTAGCCCAGCGTTTAGCATTGCTAGCTCACAGTGCTGAGGCCCTGGGTACACTTCTGGACCTGGGGTGCTATCTGTATGGAGCTTGTATGTTCTCCCCATGTTTGCATGAGTTTGCTTTGGGTGCTCCGGCTTCCTCCCACAGTTCAAAGAACTACTGGTAGGTTAATTGGCTTCTGGGATAATTGGTGAGTGTCTGTGTCTTCCCTGCATTGGACTACCATCCAGTCCCAGGTATCTCCTGCTTATTACTTTCTGAGGCTCTGGCTCCCCCGTGCCCCGCGACCCCCTGACCCCCTGACCCTGAATTGGATGAAGCGGTTAGAAAATGGGTGGTTTCTGTTATGCTCTGGTCATGCTCTGCCATAGCAACAACTTGTAAAAAATGCAGATGCTAGGATTTAACTCAAAGAAGGAGCTCAGAGCACTGTGTTGGCATCACTGTACAGGTGTCCGGTTTGTTTTAGAACATGTGCTAAAATCTTATTTACTAACTTCTAGACTTTTTACCCCCCATATCAGTCTGCAGGTGCACAGTGGTCTGTGGACACCCTCCTTGCTCTGTCGTAAAAGAGGAAATAAAAAGCAACTGGTTTTGACTTTAATGCACTGAGACTGTGGAACTCACAGAACTCTCTTGTCAGAAAGGCAGCTTCTAACAGCTTTTAAGTGAAGACTAAGAACACTTTTCTATTTTATTAAAATAGATTATATATGTTTTGTTTAAATATATGTTATAAATGTTAAAACGACAGCTCGTATAAGCTTGTATTTTTACCTTTCGATCATTTTTATAATTGCTTTGAGTTGCTTTTACCATGATAAACAGTACAAAATATGAGGTGTTGAACTTGTCAAGAGTTTTAAAGCGCTTTATGACGTAAAGTGTGATGACAGTCCTTGGCGGTCTATGTAACAATTCTTCTTGAAGTAGGTCATCGGGCCAACAGTATACAAACATTACAGCTCAAGTGCTTTTGTATCTGAACGCTTTTAGGTAAGTTATTTAGCAGCTGCGGTATTAATAATGATTTTAATGGCAAATTCAATTGCAGGTAAAATAAAAATGGCGGATAACTTTCTTTCTAGCTTCGTGAAGCGGTCGCGCTATATTATACATATATACCATAATAAGAAACATAATATGTACAGTAGAATTTTTCACTTTAAGCTGGCATTATCCAGAACCGGGTCAGGGCCCGGACCCGGACCGTGCAGTGTGGTCCGTCGGCCTTCTAAAGATGTTTAGGAGATCGGGGCGCCCTTGGATTTGATTAGAAACTTGCATAATTTCTTAACTTGACCCCATTATCTTAAAAAAAACGGCCAGGCCAAGACCAAAGCATGAAGGCTGCGAGGATCGGGGGACTCTCATTTTTGGTCACAGCGTACAGTAGTAGATCAGTAACCTCTGTTTATCGTGATAACCTTTAATTATTTTCCAGTACTTTTTTAAATGATAAAACACATTGTCTCGCCAGTTTTGCTAAAGATACGGTTTTAGTGTTTACGCATAAATTTGTAAGCCGTAGGTTTAAATCTCGTGGTCTTATTTTCTGCATTTTCATCGTAAGGGAAGGCGCTCGTTTGCGATTTACGCGCTGAATATTGTAAGCAGAGGAGCCTTAAGGCACAGCCTCGCCTTAACACCATCGTTTGCATTGTCATTGTCATCCAGAAAAGCAGTCGTAAGAAAATGAATCTGTGGCGGCTCCGAACATTAAAAAAACTATATCTAGACTGCAAATACATCCCAATCTTACTATCAACACGTTTTAAGACCCCTCTCCTTTCCACCGGTATACAAGCTAAGAGAGAAATATTGGAAATCCCATCTGAAGTAGCCCTCGTCTCACCTTCGGAGCTGTGAGCGATGGGGATCATAATTAAAAGGGGTACAGTTACTTTGAAAATGTGTATGTGATACTTAAATTTAAATAAAATAAAAAGATAAATTATATAACACAGACTGCTATCTATGTCCATGTGTTTAAGACGTATGAATCGGTTTTAAAACAGGCACACCCCTTCTCACAAATCCGACTGGAGTCTCAGTCCGTCGTCGCGATGAATTAGGAGCTCAGATGTAGGCTAAGTGATTGCAATTTACTTATTTAAAAGAACCACTTCAAATCAAAAGGGAGACATTTTGTAATGGTAGTTATCGTATTATAGTATACGATAACTGTATACGTAGTATACGTAATTGTAGATATACAGTACATAAAGGGTATGAATAGGTGTGAGCTTTTACTGTATATTTAATATTTTATCTGACCCACTTGTAGAAACCGCCTACTCAGATTTATTTAAGTGGTCTGCCACCATAAAGACAGAAAAATATAATGACACCCTGTTACATTAACTGTAAAATAAACGCCGTAACTGCGGCCATATGAAAATTTGGATAAAGATTATACAAACATCCTAAGGAGCTCTATGACATATGAGCGTCGTAATAATGGTTGGTGACCTGACGTAACAGTGCTCCCTGAATTACGTGATCTGTATATACCCAAATACAGATATATCACATAGGGAGATGCAGTCAAACATTGCATTGCTATCGTCGTGGTGAACTATTTCTCCGCTGTTTAAAACTTGTTTGGTAAGTGTCATCAAATATGCTTGTCAATTTGTAGCGAAATCGATATACTGTATCATAATCCTTCAGCTATCTATAATGTAGTGAAACGGCTAATTAATATTGATAAATTCCCTTATTCACAGTGACTTTTGCTCAAACCCCTGTTGCATAATGGGTTAATTTTATATAAAAAAACATTTATATCATAGATATAATACAAGCTTTGAAATGAAATAGCACATTTCCAGGTTTCAGTTAAACATTTTTAAAAAAGCTCATGACTTTAAGCATTCTGAACATTGAGAATGTTATTTGGGAAACAAATGTTTATTATAATGTTTATGTTTAGGATCTGTCTCCTACTGAGTCAGCATGCAGCATTCAACACCATTAGGTTTAATATTCAAAAGTTGTGTATTTCCTGAATTGTTTTTTTTTTATTCTTTTCTATTAGACCATACTAGACTGTGCAGGATATCATTTATTTGCCATTTTTGCCTTTTCCAGATACCTGGGAAACAAAGCTCATATCTCATTTGCCAATGGAGCCCAGTCCTAAGCCTGGTGCTCTGTCCCCCTCCCCGAAGGACACAGACTCGAATCGACCCGCGCCCTTAAGGCAACAGGATCTGATCTCCACGTACTGCCCGCCTCCCAAGATACAGCTTCTGAAGGACACCTTCCAAGAGAAACTGATGCAGGAAAAGGAGAAAAAAATGATCGCCATGTACAATCGGCGGCAGGAGGCAGCTCTACAGAAGATGAGAAAATGTTTCCAATATGTCAAATACGCTGCGGAGAAGAAGATGGGGAACAGCTATCGCTTCCAAGCCCAACAGGGCCCCGAGAAGAACATTGTGGGGTATGATCGGTCTTACCCCCTGAAGCCTATGGGTAACAGGAAAGTCTCCGGCCCTGGTGAGGTTCGGGCTGTGGACCGCCCGGACGCACAGAGTGATTCCTTGTTTGCCCCCACCCCGCCTCAGGATGGTCATGAGAGGCCCTGCGAGAGGCCGGGCAGGAGGGGCTCAAGAGTACGCAAACCTAAGGACAGGACTGTCCTCCCCATGGTGGCGACCCCTCCAGGGCAATGCCCTTCTCATGCCAATGGGAAGGAGCACTTTCAGTTGCAAGAGGAGCTACGAAAAGTGGCCGAGGCAGAGGCCGCGCTGAAGGAGGAGCATCGCCGGAGGGAGGCCAGCCTGCAGGATGAGATGCGCCGGAAGGAGGCCATGATGAAGGACGAGATTCACCAGAAGGAGGCCATGATGCAGGCGAAGCTCTTCAGAGCTCAGGAGGAGCTGAGGATGGTTCCGAGAGAGATGGAAGACTCCAGAGAGGTGGCCGGAAGGGAAAATAGAGGCGAGGCAGAGCGAGCTTTGCCCCAGAGGACCATGGGCCAACCACCGCTCTAAGGCCGTGCCTCTTCTGACCTGCAGAATGGAGAAGCAAAAAGCCTTCACTCCAAGGAAAGCCCTTCCTATCAGAGGAGACAACCTTGATTATGGTTCTCCAATGGAAGATGGCGGATGCGCAGAATCGCACTTTCCCTCTGCGCTTTCCCATCAGGAGAGACGTCAAGTGAGCCCTTGCAGCCGTGGGCTAGAAGACGTCCCCTGTGGAAGGAGAAAGTATCTCAAGAAAGCAAGGCTCCCTGAAAGCGACGTGTCAGCGGCACAGGCCGCGCAGGCCCACTTCAGAAATAACACCACATGTCTGGATGAACAAACTCTGTCAGTGGAAAACAGATATTTGTCCCCTACAAGTCTGATCTGCCCTACCGCTGAGCAATTTCCATATGAGAATAGCCAGAGTGGAAACCCTCAGCTGGTGCCCTGTGAACTGTGTCACGGGAAGTTTGCTGTAGAGAGGCTGGAGAAACACAGCAAGATCTGCAAGAAGCTTCAGAATTCAAAGAGGAAGGTTTTTGACTCTTTCAAGCACAGGGCCAAGGGAACAGAACTGGAGACATACATCCATAAGAAGAAGGTTAAACCGCCAATCGTGGTAAGGGCTATCCTTAAACTCTTTCCAAGCTTCCCTTTTTTTTTCCTAGAGTCAGACTCAGCTTATAAATCAATGTAGACAATAAATAAGTGTTTTATGAAGTACTCTTCTGAAAAACTGCCGCAAAGGCACATTTGCCAGACAGAATAAATGTGTCTTAGTGACTTCTGAATTCTGTTGTAAAAATCTACATATCAAGCAAATAGCACTCACAGGAAACAAAACCATAACTACGTAAATTGTACTCTCTACCCAATGACCTGAAAGGTGGCCCCAGAAAGCTACGTTATTACTGTATTGATATTTTCTTGCCTTGTGAATGGTTTGCGACCAGACTGTGTACGCAGTGCTAGTCTGGACTTTTTCTGGAAGCTGTTTTATTGGTTTCATTTCCTGTTCCCAGCTGAGAAAGAACAACTGGAGGCAGAAGCACGAGGATTTCATTCGGAGCATCAAACAGGCCAGGGAGGTGCAGCAAGTGATCACGCAAGGAGGGAAAGTTGTGAACCTGCCCCAGCCCCCCGCGAATCCAAACCCCGACTACGTGCCCTGCCCTCACTGCGGCCGGCGCTTTGCCCCCAGGCCGGCACAGAGGCACTTCCCCAAGTGTCAGCACATCAGGAGCCGCCCTCCTCCTCCTCCTCGCAGATGAAAACTGATGTGAAGAAGAGCAAAAGAGTCATGATCTTGGCTCACGACTCACGTCCTGCTTTTTCTTTTTAGAAACACATTTAGCACAGTTCATCCGTATGATGATGAAAAAAAAATGTTACCTTATTTTAATTAAATGATTTTTTTTTGGTGGACTGGTGTTTGCGTAGCTGTGGTTATTTCAGTTTTTCTCTTATCATTCATACACCTTGACCTCCTAAAAATAATTTTTCAACCTGGAACGTACAATTAGCAGGCAATAGAACAGGTCACATTGGTCTTGGAACCATCAAAAAGCAGTATTCACACATTCTCGGCATCAATTTTCCTTAAAAACAACTGAAAAAGCAAGGTAAAGAGTGATTGATTTTTTTAATGAAAGTTATTTGATTTAATTTATTTAATTTTCATAATATTTGAAATATGTTGGGATTAATGTGACTCAATATTATCTGCAGCTCTTACACTCCAGGCACCTGATAAAGTGGAACGCAGTGTCTTTGCCTTACATGGCGCTCAGCTCTTCCTCAATCCCAGCAGAAGCACCAGCAGAAGCAGCAGCCTCCGGGTCCTGCCTCATGCACAGCTTAAAATGCAACACCAAGTAATACAACAAACAACGGGGAAAACCATTCACGATCAGACACATCCGTTGATTGCTGGCTCTCAGTAAAGGGACATTGCATCATTACATCACAAAATAGACTACATTTCAAGGTTAAAGAATTACCATGTTCTGCGATTCAGAACGAGGCAGCAAAACTTCCTATAATCTGTTGTGGCCCTGTGACATTGTAAAGGAGCAGGCTTGTGAATACATCTCGTTTAATCCAATGGAAATATTGCTCTCAACTTTTTTACGTTTTTGCCAATAAATAATACTACATTGTTAACTGCATAAAGAACCTTGGAATGGAACGTTTTTTGCAGTGAAATGTTTGCTGCATAACCTATACCCTTTCTCTCCTACATCACATTGCATTAGTCATTACAGTGATTAGTGAGCAGGAAGGGCTGCATCACATCGCAATTTGTGTGGAACTTGAATGCGAATTTGTTACAACATGGCGTAACTTACAGTCCTTTCACAAAATTCATGATTTTGTGCTCAATTTTGAGTTTGTAAAGTTTTTCTATAATGTCAATGATTTTATTTTGTGACTGAAATTAAATAATTTTGTGTCTGCAAAATTGGGACTGTAGTTCCACCTTAACCTACTAGTACTGTATGTCTTTGGACTGTGGGAAGAAACTGGAGCACCTGGAAGAAATCCACACAAATGAAGGGAGAACATACAATTCCATCCAGACTGCACCCCAGGAATTGAACCCAGGACCCCAGCTCTGTGAACCACAGTGCCAGCTCATTGCTATAGTCACTATAATTAATGTCAAAACTCATTTGCAAATGAGCAGCCTGGGATCCAAAAGGATCAAGACAAGGATCCAAACAAAGCACTATCCCAAAGCTTGGCTTTGTACCGTATATAATACAGGGCTTGATGCAGAAGGCAGATAATCAAAGTCCATGCAATAATTGCTAAGGGAAAGTGACTTTGTGTTCTTGGAGGGAAGTCACTCAACATGGAGCTGTGTTAGTGAAATGATTGTTCTGATGTACGGCTGATGTCCAAACACTGAAAACATGATTGTGTATGCAATCGCACTCCTGAGCTCCATTGGGTATGGTTAAAATAACTTTTTATAGTTCATCACATTCAAAGTGTGTGTACTTGATGAAAGTGTAACACGCATTTGGAGGAGTTATTCAGGATTTTCTTTCATTCAACTATTTCAAGACCCATTATTTTCAGATGTTGTAGTATACGTGAATAATGAAAGGCCTTCATATTACACAATGTAGGAATGACTTCGCAGGTGTGAAGAATAAAAGATTAATTCAGCTCACTTTGGGGAGTTTCACAATGGCCCTCCTTATAGAAATGTGGGTTTGATTAAAGGAGTGAAGAAAAAGCACTGAATAATATTTGCTTCTGTAAACGTAATCATCTCAAAATATGGTTGAAGAAATTGAAGAAGGTTAAACATAATCCAAAACGTATAAGGTCAATTTAAGTACAACCAGAATTCTAGTGTTTATGCAATGCATCTGTGGGTTGATATGAAATATGGCCGTACTTAAACTAAACGAGGTTATCGAGAGCATATTCCGAATACGGCTTTGGCCAGTTGTACTGTGAACTGCGAGGACCGTATCTTATCCTGAACTGGCTGTGCGAATACCGTCCTCTGCTGGCAGAAGGAATAGATTACAACGGCACTGTATTGGCGATTAGTCCTATTGCTAGAATATTGAAACAACAAGGAGTCCGCGGAGTCAAGCAATGCTGAATAAACAAGTACCTGAAATTCAATAGGATTTTGTGTATTGATTACAAATAGGTGTGGAATTCTCATGTACAGTGGTATTCATGGATTCCTTACACAAGCAGCAGTTGTTATGATGCTTTCGTAATCTGAATATAAATCTGTTATCTACTTAAAACTGTAATTATTGAATAGATTAATGTCTTTGAAATGCTTCATTAACTGGGCAGTTTCCATGTTTGGAAATGTTTTTATTTTGATTGCTGATTGCTAGATACTGTATGTTTAATAGGCATGCTGTTAATATTTTCTACAAGAGCCAAATAAGACAGTTATGCTGTAGTAAGTTCTATATAAGTTATATAACATAAGTTATATTTTGTTCTGAGGTCAATTTGAATCTCATACTAAATAAGTGGTGTCCTTTTATCTGAGAAACACTACCTGATTGATCACCTGATGCCTAGAAATTTGCATGCACAGTAGCCCAGCGTTTAGCATTGCTAGCTCACAGTGCTGAGGCCCTGGGTACACTTCTGGACCTGGGGTGCTATCTGTATGGAGCTTGTATGTTCTCCCCATGTTTGCATGAGTTTGCTTTGGGTGCTCCGGCTTCCTCCCACAGTTCAAAGAACTACTGGTAGGTTAATTGGCTTCTGGGATAATTGGTGAGTGTCTGTGTCTTCCCTGCATTGGACTACCATCCAGTCCCAGGTATCTCCTGCTTATTACTTTCTGAGGCTCTGGCTCCCCCGTGCCCCCCGACCCCCTGACCCCCTGACCCTGAATTGGATGAAGCGGTTAGAAAATGGGTGGTTTCTGTTATGCTCTGGTCATGCTCTGCCATAGCAACAACTTGTAAAAAATGCAGATGCTAGGATTTAACTCAAAGAAGGAGCTCAGATCACTGTGTTGGCATCACTGTACAGGTGTCCGGTGTGTTTTAGAACATATGTTAAAATCTTATTTACTAACTTCTAGACTTTTTACCCCCCATATCAGTCTACAGGTGCACAGTTGTCTGTGGACACCCTCCTTGCTCTGTCGTAAAACAGGAAATAAAAAGCAACTGGTTTTGACTTTAATGCACTGAGACTGTGGAACTCACAGAACTCTCTTGTCAGAAAGGCAGCTTCTAACAGCTTTTAAGTGAAGACTAAGAACACTTTTCTATTTTATTAAAATAGATTATATATGTTTTGTTTAAATATATGTTATAAATGTTAAAACGACAGCTCGTATAAGCTTGTATTTTTACCTTTCGATCATTTTTATAATTGCTTTGAGTTGCTTTTACCATGATAAACAGTACAAAATATGAGGTGTTGAACTTGTCTAAAGTTTTAAAGCGCTTTATGACGTAAAGTGTGATGACAGTCCTTGGCGGTCTATGTAACAATTCTTCTTGAAGTAGGTCATCGGGCCAACAGTATACAAACATTACAGCTCAAGTGCTTTTGTATCTGAACGCTTTTAGGTAAGTTATTTAGCAGCTGCGGTATTAATAATGATTTTAATGGCAAATTCAATTGCAGGTAAAATAAAAATGGCGGATAACTTTCTTTCTAGCTTCGTGAAGCGGTCGCGCTATATTATACATATATACCATAATAAGAAACATAATATGTACAGTAGAATTTTTCACTTTAAGCTGGCATTATCCAGAACCGGGTCAGGGAACGGACCCGGACCGTGCAGTGTGGTCCGTCGGCCTTCTAAAGATGTTTAGGAGATCGAGGCGCCCTTGGATTTGATTAGAAACTTGCATAATTTCTTAACTTGACCCCATTATCTTAAAAAAAACGGCCAGGCCAAGACCAAAGCATGAAGGCTGCGAGGATCGGGGGACTCTCATTTTTGGTCACAGCGTACAGTAGTAGATCAGTAAATTCTGATTATCGTGATAACCTTTAATTATTTTCCAGTACTTTTTTAAATGATAAAACACATTGTCTCGCCAGTTTTGCTAAAGATACGGTTTTAGTGTTTACGCATAAATTTGTAAGCCGTAGGTTTAAATCTCGTGGTCTTATTTTCTGCATTTTCATCGTAAGGGAAGGCGCTCGTTTGCGATTTACGCGCTGAATATTGTAAGCAGAGGAGCCTTAAGGCACAGCCTCGCCTTAACACCATCGTTTGCATTGTCATTGTCATCCAGAAAAGCAGTCGTAAGAAAATGAATCTGTGGCGGCTCCGAACATTAAAAAAACTATATCTAGACTGCAAATACATCCCAATCTTACTATCAACACGTTTTAAGACCCCTCTCCTTTCCACCGGTATACAAGCTAAGAGAGAAATATTGGAAATCCCATCTGAAGTAGCCCTCGTCTCACCTTCGGAGCTGTGAGCGATGGGGATCATAATTAAAAGGGGTACAGTTACTTTGAAAATGTGTATGTGATACTTAAATTTAAATAAAATAAAAAGATAAATTATATAACACAGACTGCTATCTATGTCCATGTGTTTAAGACGTATGAATCGGTTTTAAAACAGGCACACCCCTTCTCACAAATCCGACTGGAGTCTCAGTCCGTCGTCGCGATGAATTAGGAGCTCAGATGTAGGCTAAGTGATTGCAATTTACTTATTTAAAAGAACCACTTCAAATCAAAAGGGAGACATTTTGTAATGGTAGTTATCGTATTATAGTATACGATAACTGTATACGTAGTATACGTAATTGTAGATATACAGTACATAAAGGGTATGAATAGGTGTGAGCTTTTACTGTATATTTAATATTTTATCTGACCCACTTGTAGAAACCGCCTACTCAGATTTATTTAAGTGGTCTGCCACCATAAAGACAGAAAAATATAATGACACCCTGTTACATTAACTGTAAAATAAACGCCGTAACTGCGGCCATATGAAAATTTGGATAAAGATTATACAAACATCCTAAGGAGCTCTATGACATATGAGCGTCGTAATAATGGTTGGTGACCTGACGTAACAGTGCTCCCTGAATTACGTGATCTGTATATACCCAAATACAGATATATCACATAGGGAGATGCAGTCAAACATTGCATTGCTATCGTCGTGGTGAACTATTTCTCCGCTGTTTAAAACTTGTTTGGTAAGTGTCATCAAATATGCTTGTCAATTTGTAGCGAAATCGATATACTGTATCATAATCCTTCAGCTATCTATAATGTAGTGAAACGGCTAATTAATATTGATAAATTCCCTTATTCACAGTGACTTTTGCTCAAACCCCTGTTGCATAATGGGTTAATTTTATATAAAAAAACATTTATATCATAGATATAATACAAGCTTTGAAATGAAATAGCACATTTCCAGGTTTCAGTTAAACATTTTTAAAAAAGCTCATGACTTTAAGCATTCTGAACATTGAGAATGTTATTTGGGAAACAAATGTTTATTATAATGTTTATGTTTAGGATCTGTCTCCTACTGAGTCAGCATGCAGCATTCAACACCATTAGGTTTAATATTAAAAAGTTGTGTATTTCCTGAATTGTTTTTTTTAATTCTTTTCTATTAGACCATACTAGACTGTGCAGGATATCATTTATTTGCCATTTTTGCCTTTTCCAGATACCTGGGAAACAAAGCTCATATCTCATTTGCCAATGGAGCCCAGTCCTAAGCCTGGTGCTCTGTCCCCCTCCCCGAAGGACACAGACTCGAATCGACCCGCGCCCTTAAGGCAACAGGATCTGATCTCCACGTACTGCCCGCCTCCCAAGATACAGCTTCTGAAGGACACCTTCCAAGAGAAACTGATGCAGGAAAAGGAGAAAAAAATGATCGCCATGTACAATCAGCGGCAGGAGGCAGCTCTACAGAAGATGAGAAAATGTTTCCAATATGTCAAATACGCTGCGGAGAAGAAGATGGGGAACAGCTATCGCTTCCAAGCCCAACAGGGCCCCGAGAAGAACATTGTGGGGTATGATCGGTCTTACCCCCTGAAGCCTATGGGTAACAGGAAAGTCTCCGGCCCTGGTGAGGTTCGGGCTGTGGACCGCCCGGACGCACAGAGTGATTCCTTGTTTGCCCCCAACCCGCCTCAGGATGGTCATGAGAGGCCCTGCGAGAGGCCGGGCAGGAGGGGCTCAAGAGTACGCAAACCTAAGGACAGGACTGTCCTCCCCATGGTGGCGACCCCTCCAGGGCAATGCCCTTCTCATGCCAATGGGAAGGAGCACTTTCAGTTGCAAGAGGAGCTACGAAAAGTGGCCGAGGCAGAGGCCGCGCTGAAGGAGGAGCATCGCCGGAGGGAGGCCAGCCTGCAGGATGAGATGCGCCGGAAGGAGGCCATGATGAAGGACGAGATTCGCCAGAAGGAGGCCATGATGCAGGCGAAGCTCTTCAGAGCTCAGGAGGAGCTGAGGATGGTTCCGAGAGAGATGGAAGACTCCAGAGAGGTGGCCGGAAGGGAAAATAGAGGCGAGGCAGAGCGAGCTTTGCCCCAGAGGACCATGGGCCAACCACCGCTCTAAGGCCGTGCCTCTTCTGACCTGCAGAATGGAGAAGCAAAAAGCCTTCACTCCAAGGAAAGCCCTTCCTATCAGAGGAGACAACCTTGATTATGGTTCTCCAATGGAAGATGGCGGATGCGCAGAATCGCACTTTCCCTCTGCGTTTTCCCATCAGGAGAGACGTCAAGTGAGCCCTTGCAGCCGTGGGCTAGAAGACGTCCCCTGTGGAAGGAGAAAGTATCTCAAGAAAGCAAGGCTCCCTGAAAGCGACGTGTCAGCGGCACAGGCCGCGCAGGGCCACTTCAGAAATAACACCACATGTCTGGATGAACAAACTCTGTCAGTGGAAAACAGATATTTGTCCCCTACAAGTCTGATGTGCCCTACCGCTGAGCAATTTCCATATGAGAATAGCCAGAGTGGAAACCCTCAGCTGGTGCCCTGTGAACTGTGTCACGGGAAGTTTGCTGTAGAGAGGCTGGAGAAACACAGCAAGATCTGCAAGAAGCTTCAGAATTCAAAGAGGAAGGTTTTTGACTCTTTCAAGCACAGGGCCAAGGGAACAGAACTGGAGACATACATCCATAAGAAGAAGGTTAAACCGCCAATCGTGGTAAGGGCTATCCTTAAACTCTTTCCAAGCTTCCCTTTTTTTCTCCTAGAGTCAGACTCAGCTTATAAATCAATGTAAACAATAAATAAGTGTTTTATGAAGTACTCTTCTGAAAAACTGCCGCAAAGGCACATTTGCCAGACAGAATAAATGTGTCTTAGTGACTTCTGAATTCTGTTGAAAAAATCTACATATCAAGCAAATAGCACTCACAGGAAACAAAACCATAACTACGTAAATTGTACTCTTTACCCAATGACCTGAAAGGTAGCCCCAGAAAGCTACGTTATTACTGTATTGATATTTTCTTGCCTTGTGAATGGTTTGCGACCAGACTGTGTACGCAGTGCTAGTCTGGACTTTTTCTGGAAGCTGTTTTATTGGTTTCATTTCCTGTTCCCAGCTGAGAAAGAACAACTGGAGGCAGAAGCACGAGGATTTCATTCGGAGCATCAAACAGGCCAGGGAGGTGCAGCAGGTGATCACGCAAGGAGGGAAAGTTGTGAACCTGCCCCAGCCCCCCGCGAATCCAAACCCCGACTACGTGCCCTGCCCTCACTGCGGCCGGCGCTTTGCCCCCAGGCCGGCACAGAGGCACTTCCCCAAGTGTCAGCACATCAGGAGCCGCCCTCCTCCTCCTCCTCGCAGATGAAAACTGATGTGAAGAAGAGCAAAAGAGTCATGATCTTGGCTCACGACTCACGTCCTGCTTTTTCTTTTTAGAAACACATTTAGCACAGTTCATCCGTATGATGATGAAAAAAAAATGTTACCTTATTTTAATTAAATGATTTTTTTTTTGGTGGACTGGTGTTTGCGTAGCTGTGGTTATTTCAGTTTTTCTCTTATCATTCATACACCTTGACCTCCTAAAAATAATTTTTCAACCTGGAACGTACAATTAGCAGGCAATAGAACAGGTCACATTGGTCTTGGAACCATCAAAAAGCAGTATTCACACATTCTCGGCATCAATTTTCCTTAAAAACAACTGAAAAAGCAAGGTAAAGAGTGATTGATTTTTTTAATGAAAGTTATTTGATTTAATTTATTTAATTTTCATAATATTTGAAATATGTTGGGATTAATGTGACTCAATATTATCTGCAGCTCTTACACTCCAGGCACCTGATAAAGTGGAACGCAGTGTCTTTGCCTTACATGGCGCTCAGCTCTTCCTCAATCCCAGCAGAAGCACCAGCAGAAGCAGCAGCCTCCGGGTCCTGCCTCATGCACAGCTTAAAATGCAACACCAAGTAATACAACAAACAACAGGGAAAACCATTCACGATCAGACACATCCGTTGATTGCTGGCTCTCAGTAAAGGGACATTGCATCATTACATCACAAAATAGACTACATTTCAAGGTTAAAGAATTACCATGTTCTGCGATTCAGAACGAGGCAGCAAAACTTCCTATAATCTGTTGTGGCCCTGTGACATTGTAAAGGAGCAGGCTTGTGAATACATCTCGTTTAATCCAATGGAAATATTGCTCTCAACTTTTTTACGTTTTTGCCAATAAATAATACTACATTGTTAACTCTGCATAAAGAACCTTGGAATGGAACGTTTTTTGCAGTGAAATGTTTGCTGCATAACCTATACCCTTTCTCTCCTACATCACATTGCATTAGTCATTACAGTGATTAGTGAGCAGGAAGGGCTGCATCACATCGCAATTTGTGTGGAACTTGAATGCGAATTTGTTACAACATGGCGTAACTTACAGTCCTTTCACAAAATTCATGATTTTGTGCTCAATTTTGAGTTTGTAAAGTTTTTCTATAATGTCAATGATTTTATTTTGTGACTGAAATTAAATAATTTTGTGTCTGCAAAATTGGGACTGTAGTTCCACCTTAACCTACTAGTACTGTATGTCTTTGGACTGTGGGAAGAAACTGGAGCACCTGGAAGAAATCCACACAAATGAAGGGAGAACATACAATTCCATCCAGACTGCACCCCAGGAATTGAACCCAGGACCCCAGCTCTGTGAACCACAGTGCCAGCTCATTGCTATAGTCACTATAATTAATGTCAAAACTCATTTGCAAATGAGCAGCCTGGGATCCAAAAGGATCAAGACAAGGATCCAAACAAAGCACTATCCCAAAGCTTGGCTTTGTACCGTATATAATACAGGGCTTGATGCAGAAGGCAGATAATCAAAGTCCATGCAATAATTGCTAAGGGAAAGTGACTTTGTGTTCTTGGAGGGAAGTCACTCAACATGGAGCTGTGTTAGTGAAATGATTGTTCTGATGTACGGCTGATGTCCAAACACTGAAAACATGATTGTGTATGCAATCGCACTCCTGAGCTCCATTGGGTATAATAATAATAATAATAATAAACTTCATTTTATATAGCGCCTTTAAAGGTGGCTTCTCAAAGCGCTTTACAGGATTACAATAACAATAAATAAGAAGACTACAACAATAAATAAGAAAATTTCACAAGACAGGACACAATTATAATTACAACAATACAACAATAACAATAGAGGAGACCGTGGAAGATGGTATTAAGAAGAGCAGAGGGGTGAAGAATGGAACCAGTTAAGTAAAGGCTTTTCTGAAAAGGAGGGTTTTGAGTCTGGATTTGAAGGAGTTTAGAGAAGGAGACTCTCTAATATCCTTGGGCAAGGAGTTCCAGAGCTTGGGGGCATAGCAGGAGAAGGCCCTGTCGCCCATACAATGTAGACGGGCTTGGGGGACAGTAAGGAGGGCAGAATTTGAAGAGCGGAGGTTGCGAGGTGGGGAGTAGGGCGATAAAAGTTCAGACAGGTATTGAGGTGCCAAGCCATGTAAAGCCTTGTAGGTGAGCATGAGGATTTTAAAGTCTACGCGGAATTTGACCGGAAGCCAGTGCAAGGACTCCAGGATAGGAGTAATGTGAACACTTGCACTAGATCTGGTCAGGATTCTGGCTGCTGAATTTTGGACATACTGCAGCTTGTTCAGAGTAGATTTAGATACCCCAGGGAGCAGAGCATTGCAGTAGTCAATTCGAGAGAATACTAATATGTTGATCAGCTTTTCAGCCACAGTTAATGATGGTTAAAATAACTTTTTATAGTTCATCACATTCAAAGTGTGTGTACTTGATGAAAGTGTAACACGCATTTGGAGGAGTTATTCAGGATTTTCTTTCATTCAACTATTTCAAGACCCATTATTTTCAGATGTTGTAGTATACGTGAATAATGAAAGGCCTTCATATTACACAATGTAGGAATGACTTCGCAGGTGTGAAGAATAAAAGATTAATTCAGCTCACTTTGGGGAGTTTCACAATGGCCCTCCTTATAGAAATGTGGGTTTGATTAAAGGAGTGAAGAAAAAGCACTGAATAATATTTGCTTCTGTAAACGTAATCATCTCAAAATATGGTTGAAGAAATTGAAGAAGGTTAAACATAATCCAAAACGTATAAGGTCAATTTAAGTACAACCAGAATTCTAGTGTTTATGCAATGCATCTGTGGGTTGATATGAAATATGGCCGTACTTAAACTAAACGAGGTTATCGAGAGCATATTCCGAATACGGCTTTGGCCAGTTGTACTGTGAACTGCGAGGACCGTATCTTATCCTGAACTGGCTGTGCGAATACCGTCCTCTGCTGGCAGAAGGAATAGATTACAACGGCACTGTATTGCCGATTAGTTCTATTGCTAGAATATTGAAACAACAAGGAGTCCGCGGAGTCAAGCAATGCTGAATAAACAAGTACCTGAAATTCAATAGGATTTTGTGTATTGATTACAAATAGGTGTGGAATTCTCATGTACAGTGGTATTCATGGATTCCTTACACAAGCAGCAGTTGTTATGATGCTTTCGTAATCTGAATATAAATCTGTTATCTACTTAAAACTGTAATTATTGAATAGATTAATGTCTTTGAAATGCTTCATTAACTGGGCAGTTTCCATGTTTGGAAATGTTTTTATTTTGATTGCTGATTGCTAGATACTGTATGTTTAATAGGCATGCTGTTAATTTTTTCTACAAGAGCCAAATAAGACAGTTATGCTGTAGTAAGTTCTATATAAGTTATATAACATAAGTTATATTTTGTTCTGAGGTCAATTTGAATCTCATACTAAATAACTGGTGTCCTTTTATCTGAGAAACACTACCTGATTGATCACCTGATGCCTAGAAATTAGCATGCACAGTAGCCCAGCGTTTAGCATTGCTAGCTCACAGTGCTGAGGCCCTGGGTACACTTCTGGACCTGGGGTGCTATCTGTATGGAGCTTGTATGTTCTCCCCATGTTTGCATGAGTTTGCTTTGGGTGCTCCGGCTTCCTCCCACAGTTCAAAGAACTACTGGTAGGTTAATTGGCTTCTGGGATAATTGGTGAGTGTCTGTGTCTTCCCTGCATTGGACTACCATCCAGTCCCAGGTATCTCCTGCTTATTACTTTCTGAGGCTCTGGCTCCCCCGTGCCCCGCGACCCCCTGACCCCCTGACCCTGAATTGGATGAAGCGGTTAGAAAATGGGTGGTTTCTGTTATGCTCTGGTCATGCTCTGCCATAGCAACAACTTGTAAAAAATGCAGATGCTAGGATTTAACTCAAAGAAGGAGCTCAGAGCACTGTGTTGGCATCACTGTACAGGTGTCCGGTTTGTTTTAGAACATGTGCTAAAATCTTATTTACTAACTTCTAGACTTTTTACCCCCCATATCAGCCTGCAGGTGCACAGTGGTCTGTGGACACCCTCCTTGCTCTGTCGTAAAACAGGAAATAAAAAGCAACTGGTTTTGACTTTAATGCACTGAGACTGTGGAACTCACAGAACTCTCTTGTCAGAAAGGCAGCTTCTAACACCTTTTAAGTGAAGACTAAGAACACTTTTCTATTTTATTCAAATAGATTATATATGTTTTGTTTAAATATATGTTATAAATGTTAAAACGACAGCTCGTATAAGCTTGTATTTTTACCTTTCGATCGTTTTTATAATTGCTTTGAGTTGCTTTTACCATGATAAACAGTACAAAATATGAGGTGTTGAACTTGTCTAAAGTTTTAAAGCGCTTTATGACGTAAAGTGTGATGACAGTCCTTGGCGGTCTATGTAACAATTCTTCTTGAAGTAGGTCATCGGGCCAACAGTATACAAACATTACAGCTCAAGTGCTTTTGTATCTGAACGCTTTTAGGTAAGTTATTTAGCAGCTGCGGTATTAATAATGATTTTAATGGCAAATTCAATTGCAGGTAAAATAAAAATGGCGGATAACTTTCTTTCTAGCTTCGTGAAGCGGTCGCGCTATATTATACATATATACCATAATAAGAAACATAATATGTACAGTAGAATTTTTCACTTTAAGCTGGCATTATCCAGAACCGGGTCAGGGCCCGGACCCGGACCGTGCAGTGTGGTCCGTCGGCCTTCTAAAGATGTTTAGGAGATCGAGGCGCCCTTGGATTTGATTAGAAACTTGCATAATTTCTTAACTTGACCCCATTATCTTAAAAAAAACGGCCAGGCCAAGACCAAAGCATGAAGGCTGCGAGGATCGGGGGACTCTCATTTTTGGTCACAGCGTACAGTAGTAGATCAGTAACCTCTGTTTATCGTGATAACCTTTAATTATTTTCCAGTACTTTTTTAAATGATAAAACACATTGTCTCGCCAGTTTTGCTAAAGATACGGTTTTAGTGTTTACGCATAAATTTGTAAGCCGTAGGTTTAAATCTCGTGGTCTTATTTTCTGCATTTTCATCGTAAGGGAAGGCGCTCGTTTGCGATTTACGCGCTGAATATTGTAAGCAGAGGAGCCTTAAGGCACAGCCTCGCCTTAACACCATCGTTTGCATTGTCATTGTCATCCAGAAAAGCAGTCGTAAGAAAATGAATCTGTGGCGGCTCCGAACATTAAAAAAACTATATCTAGACTGCAAATACATCCCAATCTTACTATCAACACGTTTTAAGACCCCTCTCCTTTCCACCGGTATACAAGCTAAGAGAGAAATATTGGAAATCCCATCTGAAGTAGCCCTCGTCTCACCTTCGGAGCTGTGAGCGATGGGGATCATAATTAAAAGGGGTACAGTTACTTTGAAAATGTGTATGTGATACTTAAATTTAAATAAAATAAAAAGATAAATTATATAACACAGACTGCTATCTATGTCCATGTGTTTAAGACGTATGAATCGGTTTTAAAACAGGCACACCCCTTCTCACAAATCCGACTGGAGTCTCAGTCCGTCGTCGCGATGAATTAGGAGCTCAGATGTAGGCTAAGTGATTGCAATTTACTTATTTAAAAGAACCACTTCAAATCAAAAGGGAGACATTTTGTAATGGTAGTTATCGTATTATAGTATACGATAACTGTATACGTAGTATACGTAATTGTAGATATACAGTACATAAAGGGTATGAATAGGTGTGAGCTTTTACTGTATATTTAATATTTTATCTGACCCACTTGTAGAAACCGCCTACTCAGATTTATTTAAGTGGTCTGCCACCATAAAGACAGAAAAATATAATGACACCCTGTTACATTAAGTGTAAAATAAACGCCGTAACTGCGGCCATATGAAAATTTGGATAAAGATTATACAAACATCCTAAGGAGCTCTATGACATATGAGCGTCGTAATAATGGTTGGTGACCTGACGTAACAGTGCTCCCTGAATTACGTGATCTGTATATACCCAAATACAGATATATCACATAGGGAGATGCAGTCAAACATTGCATTGCTATCGTCGTGGTGAACTATTTCTCCGCTGTTTAAAACTTGTTTGGTAAGTGTCATCAAATATGCTTGTCAATTTGTAGCGAAATCGATATACTGTATCATAATCCTTCAGCTATCTATAATGTAGTGAAACGGCTAATTAATATTGATAAATTCCCTTATTCACAGTGACTTTTGCTCAAACCCCTGTTGCATAATGGGTTAATTTTATATAAAAAAACATTTATATCATAGATATAATACAAGCTTTGAAATGAAATAGCACATTTCCAGGTTTCAGTTAAACATTTTTAAAAAAGCTCATGACTTTAAGCATTCTGAACATTGAGAATGTTATTTGGGAAACAAATGTTTATTATAATGTTTATGTTTAGGATCTGTCTCCTACTGAGTCAGCATGCAGCATTCAACACCATTAGGTTTAATATTAAAAAGTTGTGTATTTCCTGAATTGTTTTTTTTTTATTCTTTTCTATTAGACCATACTAGACTGTGCAGGATATCATTTATTTGCCATTTTTGCCTTTTCCAGATACCTGGGAAACAAAGCTCATATCTCATTTGCCAATGGAGCCCAGTCCTAAGCCTGGTGCTCTGTCCCCCTCCCCGAAGGACACAGACTCGAATCGACCCGCGCCCTTAAGGCAACAGGATCTGATCTCCACGTACTGCCCGCCTCCCAAGATACAGCTTCTGAAGGACACCTTCCAAGAGAAACTGATGCAGGAAAAGGAGAAAAAAATGATCGCCATGTACAATCGGCGGCAGGAGGCAGCTCTACAGAAGATGAGAAAATGTTTCCAATATGTCAAATACGCTGCGGAGAAGAAGACGGGGAACAGCTATCGCTTCCAAGCCCAACAGGGCCCCGAGAAGAACATTGTGGGGTATGATCGGTCTTACCCCCTGAAGCCTATGGGTAACAGGAAAGTCTCCGGCCCTGGTGAGGTTCGGGCTGTGGACCGCCCGGACGCACAGAGTGATTCCTTGTTTGCCCCCACCCCGCCTCAGGATGGTCATGAGAGGCCCTGCGAGAGGCCGGGCAGGAGGGGCTCAAGAGTACGCAAACCTAAGGACAGGACTGTCCTCCCCATGGTGGCGACCCCTCCAGGGCAATGCCCTTCTCATGCCAATGGGAAGGAGCACTTTCAGTTGCAAGAGGAGCTACGAAAAGTGGCCGAGGCAGAGGCCGCGCTGAAGGAGGAGCATCGCCGGAGGGAGGCCAGCCTGCAGGATGAGATGCGCCGGAAGGAGGCCATGATGAAGGACGAGATTCGCCAGAAGGAGGCCATGATGCAGGCGAAGCTCTTCAGAGCTCAGGAGGAGCTGAGGATGGTTCCGAGAGAGATGGAAGACTCCAGAGAGGTGGCCGGAAGGGAAAATAGAGGCGAGGCAGAGCGAGCTTTGCCCCAGAGGACCATGGGCCAACCACCGCTCTAAGGCCGTGCCTCTTCTCACCTGCAGAATGGAGAAGCAAAAAGCCTTCACTCCAAGGAAAGCCCTTCCTATCAGAGGAGACAACCTTGATTATGGTTCTCCAATGGAAGATGGCGGATGCGCAGAATCGCACTTTCCCTCTGCGCTTTCCCATCAGGAGAGACGTCAAGTGAGCCCTTGCAGCCGTGGGCTAGAAGACGTCCCCTGTGGAAGGAGAAAGTACAGTGCCTTGCGAAAGTATTCGGCCCCCTTGAACTTTTCAACCTTTTGCCACATTTCAGGCTTCAAACATAAAGATATAAATTTTTTATTTTATGTGAAGAATCACCAACAAGTGGGACACAATTGTGAAGTGGAACGAAATCTATTGGATTTTTGAAACTTTTTTAACTCATAAAAAAATGAAAAGTGGGGCGTGCAAAATTATTCGGCCCCCTTGCGTTAATACTTTGTAGAGCCACCTTTTGCTGCGATTACAGCTGCAAGTCGCTTGGGGTATGTCTCTATCAGTTTTGCACATCGAGAGACTGAAATTCTTGCCCATTCTTCCTTGCAAAACAGCTCGAGCTCAGTGAGGTTGGATGGAGAGCGTTTGTGAACAGCAGTTTTCAGCTCTTTCCACAGATTCTCGATTGGATTCAGGTCTGGACTTTGACTTGGCCATTCAAACACCTGGATACGTTTATTTGTGAACCATTCCTTTGTAGATTTTGCTGTATGTTTGGGATCATTGTCTTGTTGGAAGATAAAACTCCGTCCCAGTTTCAGGTCTTTTGCAGACTCCAAAAGGTTTTCATCCAGAATGGTCCTGTATTTGGCTGCATCCATCTTCCCCTCAATTTTAACCATCTTCCCTGTCCCTGCTGAAGAAAAGCAGGCCCAAACCATGATGCTGCCACCACCATGTTTGACAGTGGGGATGGTGTGTTGAGGGTGATGAGCTGTGTTGCTTTTACGCCAAACATATCGTTTTGCATTGTGGCCAAAAAGTTCGATTTTGGTTTCATCTGACCAGAGCACCTTCTTCCACATGTTTGGGGTGTCTCCCAGGTGGCTTGTGGCAAACTTTAGACGAGACTTTTTATGGATATCTTTGAGAAATGGCTTTCTTCTTGCCACTCTTCCATAAAGGCCAGATTTGTGCAGTGTAAGACTGATTGTTGTCCTATGGACAGACTCTCCCACCTCAGCTGTAGTTCTCTGCAGTTCATCCAGAGTGATCATGGGCCTCTTGGCTGCATCTCTGATCAGTCTTCTCCTTGTCTGAGCTGAAAGTTTAGAGGGACGGCCAGGTCTTGGTAGATTTGCAGTGGTCTGATACTCCTTCCATTTCAAGATGATCGCTTGCACAGTGCTCCTTGGGATGTTTGAAGCTTGGGAAATCTTTTTGTATCCAAATCCGGCTTTAAACTTCTCCACAACAGTATTACGGACCTGCCTGGTGTGTTCCTTGGTCTTCATGATGCTCTCTGCGCTTTCAACAGAACCTTGAGACTATCACAGAGCAGGTGCATTTATACAGAGACTTGATTACACACAGGTGGATTCTATCTATCACCATCAGTCATTTAGGACAACATTGGATCATTCAGAGATCCTCGCTGAACTTCTGGAGTGAGTTTGCTGCACTGAAAGTAAAGGGGCCGAATAATTTTGCACGCCCCACTTTTCATTTTTTTATTAGTTAAAAAAGTTTCAAAAATCCAATAGATTTCGTTCCACTTCACAATTGTGTCCCACTTGTTGGTGATTCTTCACATAAAATAAAAAATTTATATCTTTATGTTTGAAGCCTGAAATGTGGCAAAAGGTTGAAAAGTTCAAGGGGGCCGAATACTTTCGCAAGGCACTGTATCTCAAGAAAGCAAGGCTCCCTGAAAGCGACGTGTCAGCGGCACAGGCCGCGCAGGGCCACTTCAGAAATAACACCACATGTCTGGATGAACAAACTCTGTCAGTGGAAAACAGATATTTGTCCCCTACAAGTCTGATGTGCCCTACCGCTGAGCAATTTCCATATGAGAATAGCCAGAGTGGAAACCCTCAGCTGGTGCCCTGTGAACTGTGTCACGGGAAGTTTGCTGTAGAGAGGCTGGAGAAACACAGCAAGATCTGCAAGAAGCTTCAGAATTCAAAGAGGAAGGTTTTTGACTCTTTCAAGCACAGGGCCAAGGGAACAGAACTGGAGACATACATCCATAAGAAGAAGGATAAACCGCCAATCGTGGTAAGGGCTATCCTTAAACTCTTTCCAAGCTTCCCTTTTTTTCTCCTAGAGTCAGACTCAGCTTATAAATCAATGTAAACAATAAATAAGTGTTTTATGAAGTACTCTTCTGAAAAACTGCCGCAAAGGCACATTTGCCAGACAGAATAAATGTGTCTTAGTGACTTCTGAATTCTGTTGTAAAAATCTACATATCAAGCAAATAGCACTCACAGGAAACAAAACCATAACTACGTAAATTGTACTCTCTACCCAATGACCTGAAAGGTAGCCCCAGAAAGCTACGTTATTACTGTATTGATATTTTCTTGCCTTGTGAATGGTTTGCGACCAGACTGTGTACGCAGTGCTAGTCTGGACTTTTTCTGGAAGCTGTTTTATTGGTTTCATTTCCTGTTCCCAGCTGAGAAAGAACAACTGGAGGCAGAAGCACGAGGATTTCATTCGGAGCATCAAACAGGCCAGGGAGGTGCAGCAGGTGATCACGCAAGGAGGGAAAGTTGTGAAC
The DNA here is from genome assembly GCF_059453375.1 of Lepisosteus platostomus. Lineage (NCBI taxonomy): Eukaryota > Metazoa > Chordata > Actinopteri > Semionotiformes > Lepisosteidae > Lepisosteus > Lepisosteus platostomus. The sequence goes on from NW_028291679.1 coordinate 224,103, forward strand.
CTGCCCCAGCCCCCCGCGAATCCAAACCCCGACTACGTGCCCTGCCCTCACTGCGGCCGGCGCTTTGCCCCCAGGCTGGCACAGAGGCACATCCCCAAGTGTCAGCACATCAGGAGCCGCCCTCCTCCTCCTCCTCGCAGATGAAAACTGATGTGAAGAAGAGCAAAAGAGTCATGATCTTGGCTCACGACTCACGTCCTGCTTTTTCTTTTTAGAAACACATTTAGCACAGTTCATCCGTATGATGATGAAAAAAAAATGTTACCTTATTTTAATTAAATGATTTTTTTTTGGTGGACTGGTGTTTGCGTAGCTGTGGTTATTTCAGTTTTTCTCTTATCATTCATACACCTTGACCTCCTAAAAATAATTTTTCAACCTGGAACGTACAATTAGCAGGCAATAGAACAGGTCACATTGGTCTTGGAACCATCAAAAAGCAGTATTCACACATTCTCGGCATCAATTTTCCTTAAAAACAACTGAAAAAGCAAGGTAAAGAGTGATTGATTTTTTTAATGAAAGTTATTTGATTTAATTTATTTAATTTTCATAATATTTGAAATATGTTGGGATTAATGTGACTCAATATTATCTGCAGCTCTTACACTCCAGGCACCTGATAAAGTGGAACGCAGTGTCTTTGCCTTACATGGCGCTCAGCTCTTCCTCAATCCCAGCAGAAGCACCAGCAGAAGCAGCAGCCTCCGGGTCCTGCCTCATGCACAGCTTAAAATGCAACACCAAGTAATACAACAAACAACGGGGAAAACCATTCACGATCAGACACATCCGTTGATTGCTGGCTCTCAGTAAAGGGACATTGCATCATTACATCACAAAATAGACTGCATTTCAAGGTTAAAGAATTACCATGTTCTGCGATTCAGAACGAGGCAGCAAAACTTCCTATAATCTGTTGTGGCCCTGTGACATTGTAAAGGAGCAGGCTTGTGAATACATCTCGTTTAATCCAATGGAAATATTGCTCTCAACTTTTTTACGTTTTTGCCAATAAATAATACTACATTGTTAACTCTGCATAAAGAACCTTGGAATGGAACGTTTTTTGCAGTGAAATGTTTGCTGCATAACCTATACCCTTTCTCTCCTACATCACATTGCATTAGTCATTACAGTGATTAGTGAGCAGGAAGGGCTGCATCACATCGCAATTTGTGTGGAACTTGAATGCGAATTTGTTACAACATGGCGTAACTTACAGTCCTTTCACAAAATTCATGATTTTGTGCTCAATTTTGAGTTTGTAAAGTTTTTCTATAATGTCAATGATTTTATTTTGTGACTGAAATTAAATAATTTTGTGTCTGCAAAATTGGGACTGTAGTTCCACCTTAACCTACTAGTACTGTATGTCTTTGGACTGTGGGAAGAAACTGGAAAACCTGGAAGAAATCCACACAAATGAAGGGAGAACATACAATTCCATCCAGACTGCACCCCAGGAATTGAACCCAGGACCCCAGCTCTGTGAACCACAGTGCCAGCTCATTGCTATAGTCACTATAATTAATGTCAAAACTCATTTGCAAATGAGCAGCCTGGGATCCAAAAGGATCAAGACAAGGATCCAAACAAAGCACTATCCCAAAGCTTGGCTTTGTACCGTATATAATACAGGGCTTGATGCAGAAGGCAGATAATCAAAGTCCATGCAATAATTGCTAAGGGAAAGTGACTTTGTGTTCTTGGAGGGAAGTCACTCAACATGGAGCTGTGTTAGTGAAATGATTGTTCTGATGTACGGCTGATGTCCAAACACTGAAAACATGATTGTGTATGCAATCGCACTCCTGAGCTCCATTGGGTATGGTTAAAATAACTTTTTATAGTTCATCACATTCAAAGTGTGTGTACTTGATGAAAGTGTAACACGCATTTGGAGGAGTTATTCAGGATTTTCTTTCATTCAACTATTTCAAGACCCATTATTTTCAGATGTTGTAGTATACGTGAATAATGAAAGGCCTTCATATTACACAATGTAGGAATGACTTCGCAGGTGTGAAGAATAAAAGATTAATTCAGCTCACTTTGGGGAGTTTCACAATGGCCCTCCTTATAGAAATGTGGGTTTGATTAAAGGAGTGAAGAAAAAGCACTGAATAATATTTGCTTCTGTAAACGTAATCATCTCAAAATATGGTTGAAGAAATTGAAGAAGGTTAAACATAATCCAAAACGTATAAGGTCAATTTAAGTACAACCAGAATTCTAGTGTTTATGCAATGCATCTGTGGGTTGATATGAAATATGGCCGTACTTAAACTAAACGAGGTTATCGAGAGCATATTCCGAATAAGGCTTTTGCCAGTTGTACTGTGAACTGCGAGGACCGTATCTTATCCTGAACTGGCTGTGCGAATACCGTCCTCTGCTGGCAGAAGGAATAGATTACAACGGCACTGTATTGGCGATTAGTCCTATTGCTAGAATATTGAAACAACAAGGAGTCCGCGGAGTCAAGCAATGCTGAATAAACAAGTACCTGAAATTCAATAGGATTTTGTGTATTGATTACAAATAGGTGTGGAATTCTCATGTACAGTGGTATTCATGGATTCCTTACACAAGCAGCAGTTGTTATGATGCTTTCGTAATCTGAATATAAATCTGTTATCTACTTAAAACTGTAATTATTGAATAGATTAATGTCTTTGAAATGCTTCATTAACTGGGCAGTTTCCATGTTTGGAAATGTTTTTATTTTGATTGCTGATTGCTAGATACTGTATGTTTAATAGGCATGCTGTTAATATTTTCTACAAGAGCCAAATAAGACAGTTATGCTGTAGTAAGTTCTATATAAGTTATATAACATAAGTTATATTTTGTTCTGAGGTCAATTTGAATCTCATACTAAATAACTGGTGTCCTTTTATCTGAGAAACACTACCTGATTGATCACCTGATGCCTAGAAATTAGCATGCACAGTAGCCCAGCGTTTAGCATTGCTAGCTCACAGTGCTGAGGCCCTGGGTACACTTCTGGACCTGGGGTGCTATCTGTATGGAGCTTGTATGTTCTCCCCATGTTTGCATGAGTTTGCTTTGGGTGCTCCGGCTTCCTCCCACAGTTCAAAGAACTACTGGTAGGTTAATTGGCTTCTGGGATAATTGGTGAGTGTCTGTGTCTTCCCTGCATTGGACTACCATCCAGTCCCAGGTATCTCCTGCTTATTACTTTCTGAGGCTCTGGCTCCCCCGTGCCCCGCGACCCCCTGACCCCCTGACCCTGAATTGGATGAAGCGGTTAGAAAATGGGTGGTTTCTGTTATGCTCTGGTCATGCTCTGCCATAGCAACAACTTGTAAAAAATGCAGATGCTAGGATTTAACTCAAAGAAGGAGCTCAGATCACTGTGTTGGCATCACTGTACAGGTGTCCGGTGTGTTTTAGAACATGTGCTAAAATCTTATTTACTAACTTCTAGACTTTTTACCCCCCATATCAGTCTGCAGGTGCACAGTGGTCTGTGGACACCCTCCTTGCTCTGTCGTAAAAGAGGAAATAAAAAGCAACTGGTTTTGACTTTAATGCACTGAGACTGTGGAACTCACAGAACTCTCTTGTCAGAAAGGCAGCTTCTAACAGCTTTTAAGTGAAGACTAAGAACACTTTTCTATTTTATTAAAATAGATTATATATGTTTTGTTTAAATATATGTTATAAATGTTAAAACGACAGCTCGTATAAGCTTGTATTTTTACCTTTCGATCATTTTTATAATTGCTTTGAGTTGCTTTTACCATGATAAACAGTACAAAATATGAGGTGTTGAACTTGTCTAAAGTTTTAAAGCGCTTTATGACGTAAAGTGTGATGACAGTCCTTGGCGGTCTATGTAACAATTCTTCTTGAAGTAGGTCATCGGGCCAACAGTATACAAACATTACAGCTCAAGTGCTTTTGTATCTGAACGCTTTTAGGTAAGTTATTTAGCAGCTGCGGTATTAATAATGATTTTAATGGCAAATTCAATTGCAGGTAAAATAAAAATGGCGGATAACTTTCTTTCTAGCTTCGTGAAGCGGTCGCGCTATATTATACATATATACCATAATAAGAAACATAATATGTACAGTAGAATTTTTCACTTTAAGCTGGCATTATCCAGAACCGGGTCAGGGCCCGGACCCGGACCGTGCAGTGTGGTCCGTCGGCCTTCTAAAGATGTTTAGGAGATCGGGGCGCCCTTGGATTTGATTAGAAACTTGCATAATTTCTTAACTTGACCCCATTATCTTAAAAAAAACGGCCAGGCCAAGACCAAAGCATGAAGGCTGCGAGGATCGGGGGACTCTCATTTTTGGTCACAGCGTACAGTAGTAGATCAGTAACCTCTGTTTATCGTGATAACCTTTAATTATTTTCCAGTACTTTTTTAAATGATAAAACACATTGTCTCGCCAGTTTTGCTAAAGATACGGTTTTAGTGTTTACGCATAAATTTGTAAGCCGTAGGTTTAAATCTCGTGGTCTTATTTTCTGCATTTTCATCGTAAGGGAAGGCGCTCGTTTGCGATTTACGCGCTGAATATTGTAAGCAGAGGAGCCTTAAGGCACAGCCTCGCCTTAACACCATCGTTTGCATTGTCATTGTCATCCAGAAAAGCAGTCGTAAGAAAATGAATCTGTGGCGGCTCCGAACATTAAAAAAACTATATCTAGACTGCAAATACATCCCAATCTTACTATCAACACGTTTTAAGACCCCTCTCCTTTCCACCGGTATACAAGCTAAGAGAGAAATATTGGAAATCCCATCTGAAGTAGCCCTCGTCTCACCTTCGGAGCTGTGAGCGATGGGGATCATAATTAAAAGGGGTACAGTTACTTTGAAAATGTGTATGTGATACTTAAATTTAAATAAAATAAAAAGATAAATTATATAACACAGACTGCTATCTATGTCCATGTGTTTAAGACGTATGAATCGGTTTTAAAACAGGCACACCCCTTCTCACAAATCCGACTGGAGTCTCAGTCCGTCGTCGCGATGAATTAGGAGCTCAGATGTAGGCTAAGTGATTGCAATTTACTTATTTAAAAGAACCACTTCAAATCAAAAGGGAGACATTTTGTAATGGTAGTTATCGTATTATAGTATACGATAACTGTATACGTAGTATACGTAATTGTAGATATACAGTACATAAAGGGTATGAATAGGTGTGAGCTTTTACTGTATATTTAATATTTTATCTGACCCACTTGTAGAAACCGCCTACTCAGATTTATTTAAGTGGTCTGCCACCATAAAGACAGAAAAATATAATGACACCCTGTTACATTAACTGTAAAATAAACGCCGTAACTGCGGCCATATGAAAATTTGGATAAAGATTATACAAACATCCTAAGGAGCTCTATGACATATGAGCGTCGTAATAATGGTTGGTGACCTGACGTAACAGTGCTCCCTGAATTACGTGATCTGTATATACCCAAATACAGATATATCACATAGGGAGATGCAGTCAAACATTGCATTGCTATCGTCGTGGTGAACTATTTCTCCGCTGTTTAAAACTTGTTTGGTAAGTGTCATCAAATATGCTTGTCAATTTGTAGCAAAATCGATATACTGTATCATAATCCTTCAGCTATCTATAATGTAGTGAAACGGCTAATTAATATTGATAAATTCCCTTATTCACAGTGACTTTTGCTCAAACCCCTGTTGCATAATGGGTTAATTTTATATAAAAAAACATTTATATCATAGATATAATACAACCTTTGAAATGAAATAGCACATTTCCAGGTTTCAGTTAAACATTTTTAAAAAAGCTCATGACTTTAAGCATTCTGAACATTGAGAATGTTATTTGGGAAACAAATGTTTATTATAATGTTTATGTTTAGGATCTGTCTCCTACTGAGTCAGCATGCAGCATTCAACACCATTAGGTTTAATATTCAAAAGTTGTGTATTTCCTGAATTGTTTTTTTTTTATTCTTTTCTATTAGACCATACTAGACTGTGCAGGATATCATTTATTTGCCATTTTTGCCTTTTCCAGATACCTGGGAAACAAAGCTCATATCTCATTTGCCAATGGAGCCCAGTCCTAAGCCTGGTGCTCTGTCCCCCTCCCCGAAGGACACAGACTCGAATCGACCCGCGCCCTTAAGGCAACAGGATCTGATCTCCACGTACTGCCCGCCTCCCAAGATACAGCTTCTGAAGGACACCTTCCAAGAGAAACTGATGCAGGAAAAGGAGAAAAAAATGATCGCCATGTACAATCGGCGGCAGGAGGCAGCTCTACAGAAGATGAGAAAATGTTTCCAATATGTCAAATACGCTGCGGAGAAGAAGATGGGGAACAGCTATCGCTTCCAAGCCCAACAGGGCCCCGAGAAGAACATTGTGGGGTATGATCGGTCTTACCCCCTGAAGCCTATGGGTAACAGGAAAGTCTCCGGCCCTGGTGAGGTTCGGGCTGTGGACCGCCCGGACGCACAGAGTGATTCCTTGTTTGCCCCCACCCCGCCTCAGGATGGTCATGAGAGGCCCTGCGAGAGGCCGGGCAGGAGGGGCTCAAGAGTACGCAAACCTAAGGACAGGACTGTCCTCCCCATGGTGGCGACCCCTCCAGGGCAATGCCCTTCTCATGCCAATGGGAAGGAGCACTTTCAGTTGCAAGAGGAGCTACGAAAAGTGGCCGAGGCAGAGGCCGCGCTGAAGGAGGAGCATCGCCGGAGGGAGGCCAGCCTGCAGGATGAGATGCGCCGGAAGGAGGCCATGATGAAGGACGAGATTCACCAGAAGGAGGCCATGATGCAGGCGAAGCTCTTCAGAGCTCAGGAGGAGCTGAGGATGGTTCCGAGAGAGATGGAAGACTCCAGAGAGGTGGCCGGAAGGGAAAATAGAGGCGAGGCAGAGCGAGCTTTGCCCCAGAGGACCATGGGCCAACCACCGCTCTAAGGCCGTGCCTCTTCTGACCTGCAGAATGGAGAAGCAAAAAGCCTTCACTCCAAGGAAAGCCCTTCCTATCAGAGGAGACAACCTTGATTATGGTTCTCCAATGGAAGATGGCGGATGCGCAGAATCGCACTTTCCCTCTGCGCTTTCCCATCAGGAGAGACGTCAAGTGAGCCCTTGCAGCCGTGGGCTAGAAGACGTCCCCTGTGGAAGGAAAAAGTATCTCAAGAAAGCAAGGCTCCCTGAAAGCGACGTGTCAGCGGCACAGGCCGCGCAGGCCCACTTCAGAAATAACACCACATGTCTGGATGAACAAACTCTGTCAGTGGAAAACAGATATTTGTCCCCTACAAGTCTGATGTGCCCTACCGCTGAGCAATTTCCATATGAGAATAGCCAGAGTGGAAACCCTCAGCTGGTGCCCTGTGAACTGTGTCACGGGAAGTTTGCTGTAGAGAGGCTGGAGAAACACAGCAAGATCTGCAAGAAGCTTCAGAATTCAAAGAGGAAGGTTTTTGACTCTTTCAAGCACAGGGCCAAGGGAACAGAACTGGAGACATACATCCATAAGAAGAAGGATAAACCGCCAATCGTGGTAAGGGCTATCCTTAAACTCTTTCCAAGCTTCCCTTTTTTTCTCCTAGAGTCAGACTCAGCTTATAAATCAATGTAGACAATAAATAAGTGTTTTATGAAGTACTCTTCTGAAAAACTGCCGCAAAGGCACATTTGCCAGACAGAATAAATGTGTCTTAGTGACTTCTGAATTCTGTTGTAAAAATCTACATATCAAGCAAATAGCACTCACAGGAAACAAAACCATAACTACGTAAATTGTACTCTCTACCCAATGACCTGAAAGGTAGCCCCAGAAAGCTACGTTATTACTGTATTGATATTTTCTTGCCTTGTGAATGGTTTGCGACCAGACTGTGTACGCAGTGCTAGTCTGGACTTTTTCTGGAAGCTGTTTTATTGGTTTCATTTCCTGTTCCCAGCTGAGAAAGAACAACTGGAGGCAGAAGCACGAGGATTTCATTCGGAGCATCAAACAGGCCAGGGAGGTGCAGCAGGTGATCACGCAAGGAGGGAAAGTTGTGAACCTGCCCCAGCCCCCCGCGAATCCAAACCCCGACTACGTGCCCTGCCCTCACTGCGGCCGGCGCTTTGCCCCCAGGCCGGCACAGAGGCACTTCCCCAAGTGTCAGCACATCAGGAGCCGCCCTCCTCCTCCTCCTCGCAGATGAAAACTGATGTGAAGAAGAGCAAAAGAGTCATGATCTTGGCTCACGACTCACGTCCTGCTTTTTCTTTTTAGAAACACATTTAGCACAGTTCATCCGTATGATGATGAAAAAAAAATGTTACCTTATTTTAATTAAATGATTTTTTTTTGGTGGACTGGTGTTTGCGTAGCTGTGGTTATTTCAGTTTTTCTCTTATCATTCATACACCTTGACCTCCTAAAAATAATTTTTCAACCTGGAACGTACAATTAGCAGGCAATAGAACAGGTCACATTGGTCTTGGAACCATCAAAAAGCAGTATTCACACATTCTCGGCATCAATTTTCCTTAAAAACAACTGAAAAAGCAAGGTAAAGAGTGATTGATTTTTTTAATGAAAGTTATTTGATTTAATTTATTTAATTTTCATAATATTTGAAATATGTTGGGATTAATGTGACTCAATATTATCTGCAGCTCTTACACTCCAGGCACCTGATAAAGTGGAACGCAGTGTCTTTGCCTTACATGGCGCTCAGCTCTTCCTCAATCCCAGCAGAAGCACCAGCAGAAGCAGCAGCCTCCGGGTCCTGCCTCATGCACAGCTTAAAATGCAACACCAAGTAATACAACAAACAACAGGGAAAACCATTCACGATCAGACACATCCGTTGATTGCTGGCTCTCAGTAAAGGGACATTGCATCATTACATCACAAAATAGACTACATTTCAAGGTTAAAGAATTACCATGTTCTGCGATTCAGAACGAGGCAGCAAAACTTCCTATAATCTGTTGTGGCCCTGTGACATTGTAAAGGAGCAGGCTTGTGAATACATCTCGTTTAATCCAATGGAAATATTGCTCTCAACTTTTTTACGTTTTTGCCAATAAATAATACTACATTGTTAACTCTGCATAAAGAACCTTGGAATGGAACGTTTTTTGCAGTGAAATGTTTGCTGCATAACCTATACCCTTTCTCTCCTACATCACATTGCATTAGTCATTACAGTGATTAGTGAGCAGGAAGGGCTGCATCACATCGCAATTTGTGTGGAACTTGAATGCGAATTTGTTACAACATGGCGTAACTTACAGTCCTTTCACAAAATTCATGATTTTGTGCTCAATTTTGAGTTTGTAAAGTTTTTCTATAATGTCAATGATTTTATTTTGTGACTGAAATTAAATAATTTTGTGTCTGCAAAATTGGGACTGTAGTTCCACCTTAACCTACTAGTACTGTATGTCTTTGGACTGTGGGAAGAAACTGGAGCACCTGGAAGAAATCCACACAAATGAAGGGAGAACATACAATTCCATCCAGACTGCACCCCAGGAATTGAACCCAGGACCCCAGCTCTGTGAACCACAGTGCCAGCTCATTGCTATAGTCACTATAATTAATGTCAAAACTCATTTGCAAATGAGCAGCCTGGGATCCAAAAGGATCAAGACAAGGATCCAAACAAAGCACTATCCCAAAGCTTGGCTTTGTACCGTATATAATACAGGGCTTGATGCAGAAGGCAGATAATCAAAGTCCATGCAATAATTGCTAAGGGAAAGTGACTTTGTGTTCTTGGAGGGAAGTCACTCAACATGGAGCTGTGTTAGTGAAATGATTGTTCTGATGTACGGCTGATGTCCAAACACTGAAAACATGATTGTGTATGCAATCGCACTCCTGAGCTCCATTGGGTATGGTTAAAATAACTTTTTATAGTTCATCACATTCAAAGTGTGTGTACTTGATGAAAGTGTAACACGCATTTGGAGGAGTTATTCAGGATTTTCTTTCATTCAACTATTTCAAGACCCATTATTTTCAGATGTTGTAGTATACGTGAATAATGAAAGGCCTTCATATTACACAATGTAGGAATGACTTCGCAGGTGTGAAGAATAAAAGATTAATTCAGCTCACTTTGGGGAGTTTCACAATGGCCCTCCTTATAGAAATGTGGGTTTGATTAAAGGAGTGAAGAAAAAGCACTGAATAATATTTGCTTCTGTAAACGTAATCATCTCAAAATATGGTTGAAGAAATTGAAGAAGGTTAAACATAATCCAAAACGTATAAGGTCAATTTAAGTACAACCAGAATTCTAGTGTTTATGCAATGCATCTGTGGGTTGATATGAAATATGGCCGTACTTAAACTAAACGAGGTTATCGAGAGCATATTCCGAATACGGCTTTGGCCAGTTGTACTGTGAACTGCGAGGACCGTATCTTATCCTGAACTGGCTGTGCGAATACCGTCCTCTGCTGGCAAAAGGAATAGATTACAACGGCACTGTATTGGCGATTAGTCCTATTGCTAGAATATTGAAACAACAAGGAGTCCGCGGAGTCAAGCAATGCTGAATAAACAAGTACCTGAAATTCAATAGGATTTTGTGTATTGATTACAAATAGGTGTGGAATTCTCATGTACAGTGGTATTCATGGATTCCTTACACAAGCAGCAGTTGTTATGATGCTTTCGTAATCTGAATATAAATCTGTTATCTACTTAAAACTGTAATTATTGAATAGATTAATGTCTTTGAAATGCTTCATTAACTGGGCAGTTTCCATGTTTGGAAATGTTTTTATTTTGATTGCTGATTGCTAGATACTGTATGTTTAATAGGCATGCTGTTAATTTTTTCTACAAGAGCCAAATAAGACAGTTATGCTGTAGTAAGTTCTATATAAGTTATATAACATAAGTTATATTTTGTTCTGAGGTCAATTTGAATCTCATACTAAATAAGTGGTGTCCTTTTATCTGAGAAACACTACCTGATTGATCACCTGATGCCTAGAAATTAGCATGCACAGTAGCCCAGCGTTTAGCATTGCTAGCTCACAGTGCTGAGGCCCTGGGTACACTTCTGGACCTGGGGTGCTATCTGTATGGAGCTTGTATGTTCTCCCCATGTTTGCATGAGTTTGCTTTGGGTGCTCCGGCTTCCTCCCACAGTTCAAAGAACTACTGGTAGGTTAATTGGCTTCTGGGATAATTGGTGAGTGTCTGTGTCTTCCCTGCATTGGACTACCATCCAGTCCCAGGTATCTCCTGCTTATTACTTTCTGAGGCTCTGGCTCCCCCGTGCCCCCCGACCCCCTGACCCCCTGACCCTGAATTGGATGAAGCGGTTAGAAAATGGGTGGTTTCTGTTATGCTCTGGTCATGCTCTGCCATAGCAACAACTTGTAAAAAATGCAGATGCTAGGATTTAACTCAAAGAAGGAGCTCAGATCACTGTGTTGGCATCACTGTACAGGTGTCCGGTGTGTTTTAGAACATATGTTAAAATCTTATTTACTAACTTCTAGACTTTTTACCCCCCATATCAGTCTGCAGGTGCACAGTGGTCTGTGGACACCCTCCTTGCTCTGTCGTAAAACAGGAAATAAAAAGCAACTGGTTTTGACTTTAATGCACTGAGACTGTGGAACTCACAGAACTCTCTTGTCAGAAAGGCAGCTTCTAACAGCTTTTAAGTGAAGACTAAGAACACTTTTCTATTTTATTAAAATAGATTATATATGTTTTGTTTAAATATATGTTATAAATGTTAAAACGACAGCTCGTATAAGCTTGTATTTTTACCTTTCGATCATTTTTAGAATTGCTTTGAGTTGCTTTTACCATGATAAACAGTACAAAATATGAGGTGTTGAACTTGTCTAAAGTTTTAAAGCGCTTTATGACGTAAAGTGTGATGACAGTCCTTGGCGGTCTATGTAACAATTCTTCTTGAAGTAGGTCATCGGGCCAACAGTATACAAACATTACAGCTCAAGTGCTTTTGTATCTGAACGCTTTTAGGTAAGTTATTTAGCAGCTGCGGTATTAATAATGATTTTAATGGCAAATTCAATTGCAGGTAAAATAAAAATGGCGGATAACTTTCTTTCTAGCTTCGTGAAGCGGTCGCGCTATATTATACATATATACCATAATAAGAAACATAATATGTACAGTAGAATTTTTCACTTTAAGCTGGCATTATCCAGAACCGGGTCAGGGAACGGACCCGGACCGTGCAGTGTGGTCCGTCGGCCTTCTAAAGATGTTTAGGAGATCGAGGCGCCCTTGGATTTGATTAGAAACTTGCATAATTTCTTAACTTGACCCCATTATCTTAAAAAAAACGGCCAGGCCAAGACCAAAGCATGAAGGCTGCGAGGATCGGGGGACTCTCATTTTTGGTCACAGCGTACAGTAGTAGATCAGTAACCTCTGTTTATCGTGATAACCTTTAATTATTTTCCAGTACTTTTTTAAATGATAAAACACATTGTCTCGCCAGTTTTGCTAAAGATACGGTTTTAGTGTTTACGCATAAATTTGTAAGCCGTAGGTTTAAATCTCGTGGTCTTATTTTCTGCATTTTCATCGTAAGGGAAGGCGCTCGTTTGCGATTTACGCGCTGAATATTGTAAGCAGAGGAGCCTTAAGGCACAGCCTCGCCTTAACACCATCGTTTGCATTGTCATTGTCATCCAGAAAAGCAGTCGTAAGAAAATGAATCTGTGGCGGCTCCGAACATTAAAAAAACTATATCTAGACTGCAAATACATCCCAATCTTACTATCAACACGTTTTAAGACCCCTCTCCTTTCCACCGGTATACAAGCTAAGAGAGAAATATTGGAAATCCCATCTGAAGTAGCCCTCGTCTCACCTTCGGAGCTGTGAGCGATGGGGATCATAATTAAAAGGGGTACAGTTACTTTGAAAATGTGTATGTGATACTTAAATTTAAATAAAATAAAAAGATAAATTATATAACACAGACTGCTATCTATGTCCATGTGTTTAAGACGTATGAATCGGTTTTAAAACAGGCACACCCCTTCTCACAAATCCGACTGGAGTCTCAGTCCGTCGTCGCGATGAATTAGGAGCTCAGATGTAGGCTAAGTGATTGCAATTTACTTATTTAAAAGAACCACTTCAAATCAAAAGGGAGACATTTTGTAATGGTAGTTATCGTATTATAGTATACGATAACTGTATACGTAGTATACGTAATTGTAGATATACAGTACATAAAGGGTATGAATAGGTGTGAGCTTTTACTGTATATTTAATATTTTATCTGACCCACTTGTAGAAACCGCCTACTCAGATTTATTTAAGTGGTCTGCCACCATAAAGACAGAAAAATATAATGACACCCTGTTACATTAACTGTAAAATAAACGCCGTAACTGCGGCCATATGAAAATTTGGATAAAGATTATACAAACATCCTAAGGAGCTCTATGACATATGAGCGTCGTAATAATGGTTGGTGACCTGACGTAACAGTGCTCCCTGAATTACGTGATCTGTATATACCCAAATACAGATATATCACATAGGGAGATGCAGTCAAACATTGCATTGCTATCGTCGTGGTGAACTATTTCTCCGCTGTTTAAAACTTGTTTGGTAAGCGTCATCAAATATGCTTGTCAATTTGTAGCGAAATCGATATACTGTATCATAATCCTTCAGCTATCTATAATGTAGTGAAACGGCTAATTAATATTGATAAATTCCCTTATTCACAGTGACTTTTGCTCAAACCCCTGTTGCATAATGGGTTAATTTTATATAAAAAAACATTTATATCATAGATATAATACAAGCTTTGAAATGAAATAGCACATTTCCAGGTTTCAGTTAAACATTTTTAAAAAAGCTCATGACTTTAAGCATTCTGAACATTGAGAATGTTATTTGGGAAACAAATGTTTATTATAATGTTTATGTTTAGGATCTGTCTCCTACTGAGTCAGCATGCAGCATTCAACACCATTAGGTTTAATATTAAAAAGTTGTGTATTTCCTGAATTGTTTTTTTTTATTCTTTTCTATTAGACCATACTAGACTGTGCAGGATATCATTTATTTGCCATTTTTGCCTTTTCCAGATACCTGGGAAACAAAGCTCATATCTCATTTGCCAATGGAGCCCAGTCCTAAGCCTGGTGCTCTGTCCCCCTCCCCGAAGGACACAGACTCGAATCGACCCGCGCCCTTAAGGCAACAGGATCTGATCTCCACGTACTGCCCGCCTCCCAAGATACAGCTTCTGAAGGACACCTTCCAAGAGAAACTGATGCAGGAAAAGGAGAAAAAAATGATCGCCATGTACAATCGACGGCAGGAGGCAGCTCTACAGAAGATGAGAAAATGTTTCCAATATGTCAAATACGCTGCGGAGAAGAAGATGGGGAACAGCTATCGCTTCCAAGCCCAACAGGGCCCCGAGAAGAACATTGTGGGGTATGATCGGTCTTACCCCCTGAAGCCTATGGGTAACAGGAAAGTCTCCGGCCCTGGTGAGGTTCGGGCTGTGGACCGCCCGGACGCACAGAGTGATTCCTTGTTTGCCCCCACCCCGCCTCAGGATGGTCATGAGAGGCCCTGCGAGAGGCCGGGCAGGAGGGGCTCAAGAGTACGCAAACCTAAGGACAGGACTGTCCTCCCCATGGTGGCGACCCCTCCAGGGCAATGCCCTTCTCATGCCAATGGGAAGGAGCACTTTCAGTTGCAAGAGGAGCTACGAAAAGTGGCCGAGGCAGAGGCCGCGCTGAAGGAGGAGCATCGCCGGAGGGAGGCCAGCCTGCAGGATGAGATGCGCCGGAAGGAGGCCATGATGAAGGACGAGATTCGCCAGAAGGAGGCCATGATGCAGGCGAAGCTCTTCAGAGCTCAGGAGGAGCTGAGGATGGTTCCGAGAGAGATGGAAGACTCCAGAGAGGTGGCCGGAAGGGAAAATAGAGGCGAGGCAGAGCGAGCTTTGCCCCAGAGGACCATGGGCCAACCACCGCTCTAAGGCCGTGCCTCTTCTGACCTGCAGAATGGAGAAGCAAAAAGCCTTCACTCCAAGGAAAGCCCTTCCTATCAGAGGAGACAACCTTGATTATGGTTCTCCAATGGAAGATGGCGGATGCGCAGAATCGCACTTTCCCTCTGCGTTTTCCCATCAGGAGAGACGTCAAGTGAGCCCTTGCAGCCGTGGGCTAGAAGACGTCCCCTGTGGAAGGAGAAAGTATCTCAAGAAAGCAAGGCTCCCTGAAAGCGACGTGTCAGCGGCACAGGCCGCGCAGGGCCACTTCAGAAATAACACCACATGTCTGGATGAACAAACTCTGTCAGTGGAAAACAGATATTTGTCCCCTACAAGTCTGATGTGCCCTACCGCTGAGCAATTTCCATATGAGAATAGCCAGAGTGGAAACCCTCAGCTGGTGCCCTGTGAACTGTGTCACGGGAAGTTTGCTGTAGAGAGGCTGGAGAAACACAGCAAGATCTGCAAGAAGCTTCAGAATTCAAAGAGGAAGGTTTTTGACTCTTTCAAGCACAGGGCCAAGGGAACAGAACTGGAGACATACATCCATAAGAAGAAGGTTAAACCGCCAATCGTGGTAAGGGCTATCCTTAAACTCTTTCCAAGCTTCCCTTTTTTTCTCCTAGAGTCAGACTCAGCTTATAAATCAATGTAAACAATAAATAAGTGTTTTATGAAGTACTCTTCTGAAAAACTGCCGCAAAGGCACATTTGCCAGACAGAATAAATGTGTCTTAGTGACTTCTGAATTCTGTTGTAAAAATCTACATATCAAGCAAATAGCACTCACAGGAAACAAAACCATAACTACGTAAATTGTACTCTCTACCCAATGACCTGAAAGGTAGCCCCAGAAAGCTACGTTATTACTGTATTGATATTTTCTTGCCTTGTGAATGGTTTGCGACCAGACTGTGTACGCAGTGCTAGTCTGGACTTTTTCTGGAAGCTGTTTTATTGGTTTCATTTCCTGTTCCCAGCTGAGAAAGAACAACTGGAGGCAGAAGCACGAGGATTTCATTCGGAGCATCAAACAGGCCAGGGAGGTGCAGCAGGTGATCACGCAAGGAGGGAAAGTTGTGAACCTGCCCCAGCCCCCCGCGAATCCAAACCCCGACTACGTGCCCTGCCCTCACTGCGGCCGGCGCTTTGCCCCCAGGCCGGCACAGAGGCACTTCCCCAAGTGTCAGCACATCAGGAGCCGCCCTCCTCCTCCTCCTCGCAGATGAAAACTGATGTGAAGAAGAGCAAAAGAGTCATGATCTTGGCTCACGACTCACGTCCTGCTTTTTCTTTTTAGAAACACATTTAGCACAGTTCATCCGTATGATGATGAAAAAAAAATGTTACCTTATTTTAATTAAATGATTTTTTTTTTGGTGGACTGGTGTTTGCGTAGCTGTGGTTATTTCAGTTTTTCTCTTATCATTCATACACCTTGACCTCCTAAAAATAATTTTTCAACCTGGAACGTACAATTAGCAGGCAATAGAACAGGTCACATTGGTCTTGGAACCATCAAAAAGCAGTATTCACACATTCTCGGCATCAATTTTCCTTAAAAACAACTGAAAAAGCAAGGTAAAGAGTGATTGATTTTTTTAATGAAAGTTATTTGATTTAATTTATTTAATTTTCATAATATTTGAAATATGTTGGGATTAATGTGACTCAATATTATCTGCAGCTCTTACACTCCAGGCACCTGATAAAGTGGAACGCAGTGTCTTTGCCTTACATGGCGCTCAGCTCTTCCTCAATCCCAGCAGAAGCACCAGCAGAAGCAGCAGCCTCCGGGTCCTGCCTCATGCACAGCTTCAAATGCAACACCAAGTAATACAACAAACAACAGGGAAAACCATTCACGATCAGACACATCCGTTGATTGCTGGCTCTCAGTAAAGGGACATTGCATCATTACATCACAAAATAGACTACATTTCAAGGTTAAAGAATTACCATGTTCTGCGATTCAGAACGAGGCAGCAAAACTTCCTATAATCTGTTGTGGCCCTGTGACATTGTAAAGGAGCAGGCTTGTGAATACATCTCGTTTAATCCAATGGAAATATTGCTCTCAACTTTTTTACGTTTTTGCCAATAAATAATACTACATTGTTAACTCTGCATAAAGAACCTTGGAATGGAACGTTTTTTGCAGTGAAATGTTTGCTGCATAACCTATACCCTTTCTCTCCTACATCACATTGCATTAGTCATTACAGTGATTAGTGAGCAGGAAGGGCTGCATCACATCGCAATTTGTGTGGAACTTGAATGCGAATTTGTTACAACATGGCGTAACTTACAGTCCTTTCACAAAATTCATGATTTTGTGCTCAATTTTGAGTTTGTAAAGTTTTTCTATAATGTCAATGATTTTATTTTGTGACTGAAATTAAATAATTTTGTGTCTGCAAAATTGGGACTGTAGTTCCACCTTAACCTACTAGTACTGTATGTCTTTGGACTGTGGGAAGAAACTGGAGCACCAGGAAGAAATCCACACAAATGAAGGGAGAACATACAATTCCATCCAGACTGCACCCCAGGAATTGAACCCAGGACCCCAGCTCTGTGAACCACAGTGCCAGCTCATTGCTATAGTCACTATAATTAATGTCAAAACTCATTTGCAAATGAGCAGCCTGGGATCCAAAAGGATCAAGACAAGGATCCAAACAAAGCACTATCCCAAAGCTTGGCTTTGTACCGTATATAATACAGGGCTTGATGCAGAAGGCAGATAATCAAAGTCCATGCAATAATTGCTAAGGGAAAGTGACTTTGTGTTCTTGGAGGGAAGTCACTCAACATGGAGCTGTGTTAGTGAAATGATTGTTCTGATGTACGGCTGATGTCCAAACACTGAAAACATGATTGTGTATGCAATCGCACTCCTGAGCTCCATTGGGTATGGTTAAAATAACTTTTTATAGTTCATCACATTCAAAGTGTGTGTACTTGATGAAAGTGTAACACGCATTTGGAGGAGTTATTCAGGATTTTCTTTCATTCAACTATTTCAAGACCCATTATTTTCAGATGTTGTAGTATACGTGAATAATGAAAGGCCTTCATATTACACAATGTAGGAATGACTTCGCAGGTGTGAAGAATAAAAGATTAATTCAGCTCACTTTGGGGAGTTTCACAATGGCCCTCCTTATAGAAATGTGGGTTTGATTAAAGGAGTGAAGAAAAAGCACTGAATAATATTTGCTTCTGTAAACGTAATCATCTCAAAATATGGTTGAAGAAATTGAAGAAGGTTAAACATAATCCAAAACGTATAAGGTCAATTTAAGTACAACCAGAATTCTAGTGTTTATGCAATGCATCTGTGGGTTGATATGAAATATGGCCGTACTTAAACTAAACGAGGTTATCGAGAGCATATTCCGAATACGGCTTTGGCCAGTTGTACTGTGAACTGCGAGGACCGTATCTTATCCTGAACTGGCTGTGCGAATACCGTCCTCTGCTGGCAGAAGGAATAGATTACAACGGCACTGTATTGGCGATTAGTCCTATTGCTAGAATATTGAAACAACAAGGAGTCCGCGGAGTCAAGCAATGCTGAATAAACAAGTACCTGAAATTCAATAGGATTTTGTGTATTGATTACAAATAGGTGTGGAATTCTCATGTACAGTGGTATTCATGGATTCCTTACACAAGCAGCAGTTGTTATGATGCTTTCGTAATCTGAATATAAATCTGTTATCTACTTAAAACTGTAATTATTGAATAGATTAATGTCTTTGAAATGCTTCATTAACTGGGCAGTTTCCATGTTTGGAAATGTTTTTATTTTGATTGCTGATTGCTAGATACTGTATGTTTAATAGGCATGCTGTTAATATTTTCTACAAGAGCCAAATAAGACAGTTATGCTGTAGTAAGTTCTATATAAGTTATATAACATAAGTTATATTTTGTTCTGAGGTCAATTTGAATCTCATACTAAATAACTGGTGTCCTTTTATCTGAGAAACACTACCTGATTGATCACCTGATGCCTAGAAATTAGCATGCACAGTAGCCCAGCGTTTAGCATTGCTAGCTCACAGTGCTGAGGCCCTGGGTACACTTCTGGACCTGGGGTGCTATCTGTATGGAGCTTGTATGTTCTCCCCATGTTTGCATGAGTTTGCTTTGGGTGCTCCGGCTTCCTCCCACAGTTCAAAGAACTACTGGTAGGTTAATTGGCTTCTGGGATAATTGGTGAGTGTCTGTGTCTTCCCTGCATTGGACTACCATCCAGTCCCAGGTATCTCCTGCTTATTACTTTCTGAGGCTCTGGCTCCCCCGTGCCCCCCGACCCCCGACCCCCTGACCCCCTGACCCTGAATTGGATGAAGCGGTTAGAAAATGGGTGGTTTCTGTTATGCTCTGGTCATGCTCTGCCATAGCAACAACTTGTAAAAAATGCAGATGCTAGGATTTAACTCAAAGAAGGAGCTCAGATCACTGTGTTGGCATCACTGTACAGGTGTCCGGTGTGTTTTAGAACATGTGCTAAAATCTTATTTACTAACTTCTAGACTTTTTACCCCCCATATCAGTCTGCAGGTGCACAGTGGTCTGTGGACACCCTCCTTGCTCTGTCGTAAAAGAGGAAATAAAAAGCAACTGGTTTTGACTTTAATGCACTGAGACTGTGGAACTCACAGAACTCTCTTGTCAGAAAGGCAGCTTCTAACAGCTTTTAAGTGAAGACTAAGAACACTTTTCTATTTTATTAAAATAGATTATATATGTTTTGTTTAAATATATGTTATAAATGTTAAAACGACAGCTCGTATAAGCTTGTATTTTTACCTTTCGATCATTTTTAGAATTGCTTTGAGTTGCTTTTACCATGATAAACAGTACAAAATTTGAGGTGTTGAACTTGTCTAAAGTTTTAAAGCGCTTTATGACGTAAAGTGTGATGACAGTCCTTGGCGGTCTATGTAACAATTCTTCTTGAAGTAGGTCATCGGGCCAACAGTATACAAACATTACAGCTCAAGTGCTTTTGTATCTGAACGCTTTTAGGTAAGTTATTTAGCAGCTGCGGTATTAATAATGATTTTAATGGCAAATTCAATTGCAGGTAAAATAAAAATGGCGGATAACTTTCTTTCTAGCTTCGTGAAGCGGTCGCGCTATATTATACATACTGTATATACCATAATAAGAAACATAATATGTACAGTAGAATTTTTCACTTTAAGCTGGCATTATCCAGAACCGGGTCAGGGCCCGGACCCGGACCGTGCAGTGTGGTCCGCCGGCCTTCTAAAGATCGAGGCGCCCTTGGATTTGATTAGAAACTTGCATAATTTCTTAACTTGACCCCATTATCTTAAAAAAAACGGCCAGGCCAAGACCAAAGCATGAAGGCTGCGAGGATCGGGGGACTCTCATTTTTGGTCACAGCGTACAGTAGTAGATCAGTAACCTCTGTTTATCGTGATAACCTTTAATTATTTTCCAGTACTTTTTTAAATGATAAAACACATTGTCTCGCCAGTTTTGCTAAAGATACGGTTTTAGTGTTTACGCATAAATTTGTAAGCCGTAGGTTTAAATCTCGTGGTCTTATTTTCTGCATTTTCATCGTAAGGGAAGGCGCTCGTTTGCGATTTACGCGCTGAATATTGTAAGCAGAGGAGCCTTAAGGCACAGCCTCGCCTTAACACCATCGTTTGCATTGTCATTGTCATCCAGAAAAGCAGTCGTAAGAAAATGAATCTGTGGCGGCTCCGAACATTAAAAAAACTATATCTAGACTGCAAATACATCCCAATCTTACTATCAACACGTTTTAAGACCCCTCTCCTTTCCACCGGTATACAAGCTAAGAGAGAAATATTGGAAATCCCATCTGAAGTAGCCCTCGTCTCACCTTCGGAGCTGTGAGCGATGGGGATCATAATTAAAAGGGGTACAGTTACTTTGAAAATGTGTATGTGATACTTAAATTTAAATAAAATAAAAAGATAAATTATATAACACAGACTGCTATCTATGTCCATGTGTTTAAGACGTATGAATCGGTTTTAAAACAGGCACACCCCTTCTCATAAATCCGACTGGAGTCTCAGTCCGTCGTCGCGATGAATTAGGAGCTCAGATGTAGGCTAAGTGATTGCAATTTACTTATTTAAAAGAACCACTTCAAATCAAAAGGGAGACATTTTGTAATGGTAGTTATCGTATTATAGTATACGATAACTGTATACGTAGTATACGTAATTGTAGATATACAGTACATAAAGGGTATGAATAGGTGTGAGCTTTTACTGTATATTTAATATTTTATCTGACCCACTTGTAGAAACCGCCTACTCAGATTTATTTAAGTGGTCTGCCACCATAAAGACAGAAAAATATAATGACACCCTGTTACATTAACTGTAAAATAAACGCCGTAACTGCGGCCATATGAAAATTTGGATAAAGATTATACAAACATCCTAAGGAGCTCTATGACATATGAGCGTCGTAATAATGGTTGGTGACCTGACGTAACAGTGCTCCCTGAATTACGTGATCTGTATATACCCAAATACAGATATATCACATAGGGAGATGCAGTCAAACATTGCATTGCTATCGTCGTGGTGAACTATTTCTCCGCTGTTTAAAACTTGTTTGGTAAGCGTCATCAAATATGCTTGTCAATTTGTAGCGAAATCGATATACTGTATCATAATCCTTCAGCTATCTATAATGTAGTGAAACGGCTAATTAATATTGATAAATTCCCTTATTCACAGTGACTTTTGCTCAAACCCCTGTTGCATAATGGGTTAATTTTATATAAAAAAACATTTATATCATAGATATAATACAAGCTTTGAAATGAAATAGCACATTTCCAGGTTTCAGTTAAACATTTTTAAAAAAGCTCATGACTTTAAGCATTCTGAACATTGAGAATGTTATTTGGGAAACAAATGTTTATTATAATGTTTATGTTCAGGATCTGTCTCCTACTGAGTCAGCATGCAGCATTCAACACCATTAGGTTTAATATTAAAAAGTTGTGTATTTCCTGAATTGTTTTTTTTTATTCTTTTCTATTAGACCATACTAGACTGTGCAGGATATCATTTATTTGCCATTTTTGCCTTTTCCAGATACCTGGGAAACAAAGCTCATATCTCATTTGCCAATGGAGCCCAGTCCTAAGCCTGGTGCTCTGTCCCCCTCCCCGAAGGACACAGACTCGAATCGACCCGCGCCCTTAAGGCAACAGGATCTGATCTCCACGTACTGCCCGCCTCCCAAGATACAGCTTCTGAAGGACACCTTCCAAGAGAAACTGATGCAGGAAAAGGAGAAAAAAATGATCGCCATGTACAATCGGCGGCAGGAGGCAGCTCTACAGAAGATGAGAAAATGTTTCCAATATGTCAAATACGCTGCGGAGAAGAAGATGGGGAACAGCTATCGCTTCCAAGCCCAACAGGGCCCCGAGAAGAACATTGTGGGGTATGATCGGTCTTACCCCCTGAAGCCTATGGGTAACAGGAAAGTCTCCGGCCCTGGTGAGGTTCGGGCTGTGGACCGCCCGGACGCACAGAGTGATTCCTTGTTTGCCCCCACCCCGCCTCAGGATGGTCATGAGAGGCCCTGCGAGAGGCCGGGCAGGAGGGGCTCAAGAGTACGCAAACCTAAGGACAGGACTGTCCTCCCCATGGTGGCGACCCCTCCAGGGCAATGCCCTTCTCATGCCAATGGGAAGGAGCACTTTCAGTTGCAAGAGGAGCTACGAAAAGTGGCCGAGGCAGAGGCCGCGCTGAAGGAGGAGCATCGCCGGAGGGAGGCCAGCCTGCAGGATGAGATGCGCCGGAAGGAGGCCATGATGAAGGACGAGATTCGCCAGAAGGAGGCCATGATGCAGGCGAAGCTCTTCAGAGCTCAGGAGGAGCTGAGGATGGTTCCGAGAGAGATGGAAGACTCCAGAGAGGTGGCCGGAAGGGAAAATAGAGGCGAGGCAGAGCGAGCTTTGCCCCAGAGGACCATGGGCCAACCACCGCTCTAAGGCCGTGCCTCTTCTGACCTGCAGAATGGAGAAGCAAAAAGCCTTCACTCCAAGGAAAGCCCTTCCTATCAGAGGAGACAACCTTGATTATGGTTCTCCAATGGAAGATGGCGGATGCGCAGAATCGCACTTTCCCTCTGCGCTTTCCCATCAGGAGAGACGTCAAGTGAGCCCTTGCAGCCGTGGGCTAGAAGACGTCCCCTGTGGAAGGAGAAAGTATCTCAAGAAAGCAAGGCTCCCTGAAAGCGACGTGTCAGCGGCACAGGCCGCGCAGGGCCACTTCAGAAATAACACCACATGTCTGGATGAACAAACTCTGTCAGTGGAAAACAGATATTTGTCCCCTACAAGTCTGATGTGCCCTACCGCTGAGCAATTTCCATATGAGAATAGCCAGAGTGGAAACCCTCAGCTGGTACCCTGTGAACTGTGTCACGGGAAGTTTGCTGTAGAGAGGCTGGAGAAACACAGCAAGATCTGCAAGAAGCTTCAGAATTCAAAGAGGAAGGTTTTTGACTCTTTCAAGCACAGGGCCAAGGGAACAGAACTGGAGACATACATCCATAAGAAGAAGGTTAGACCGCCAATCGTGGTAAGGGCTATCCTTAAACTCTTTCCAAGCTTCCCTTGTTTTCTCCTAGAGTCAGACTCAGCTTATAAATCAATGTAGACAATAAATAAGTGTTTTATGAAGTACTCTTCTGAAAAACTGCCGCAAAGGCACATTTGCCAGACAGAATAAATGTGTCTTAGTGACTTCTGAATTCTGTTGTAAAAATCTACATATCAAGCAAATAGCACTCACAGGAAACAAAACCATAACTACGTAAATTGTACTCTCTACCCAATGACCTGAAAGGTGGCCCCAGATAGCTACGTTATTACTGTATTGATATTTTCTTGCCTTGTGAATGGTTTGCGACCAGACTGTGTACGCAGTGCTAGTCTGGACTTTTTCTGGAAGCTGTTTTATTGGTTTCATTTCCTGTTCCCAGCTGAGAAAGAACAACTGGAGGCAGAAGCACGAGGATTTCATTCGGAGCATCAAACAGGCCAGGGAGGTGCAGCAGGTGATCACGCAAGGAGGGAAAGTTGTGAACCTGCCCCAGCCCCCCGCGAATCCAAACCCCGACTTTGCCCCCAGGCCGGCACAGAGGCACTTCCCCAAGTGTCAGCACATCAGGAGCCGCCCTCCTCCTCGCAGATGAAAACTGATGTGAAGAAGAGCAAAAGAGTCATGATCTTGGCTCACGACTCACGTCCTGCTTTTTCTTTTTAGAAACAGATTTAGCACAGTTCATCCGTATGATGATGAAAAAAAAATGTTACCTTATTTTAATTAAATGATTTTTTTTTGGTGGACTGGTGTTTGCGTAGCTGTGGTTATTTCAGTTTTTCTCTTATCATTCATACACCTTGACCTCCTAAAAATAATTTTTCAACCTGGAACGTACAATTAGCAGGCAATAGAACAGGTCACATTGGTCTTGGAACCATCAAAAAGCAGTATTCACACATTCTCTGCATCAATTTTCCTTAAAAACAACTGAAAAAGCAAGGTAAAGAGTGATTGATTTTTTTAATGAAAGTTATTTGATTTAATTTATTTAATTTTCATAATATTTGAAATATGTTGGGATTAATGTGACTCAATATTATCTGCAGCTCTTACACTCCAGGCACCTCATAAAGTGGAACGCAGTGTCTTTGCCTTACATGGCGCTCAGCTTTTCCTCAATCCCAGCAGAAGCACCAGCAGAAGCAGCAGCCTCCGGGTCCTGCCTCATGCACAGCTTAAAATGCAACACCAAGTAATACAACAAACAACAGGGAAAACCATTCACGATCAGACACATCCGTTGATTGCTGGCTCTCAGTAAAGGGACATTGCATCATTACATCACAAAATAGACTACATTTCAAGGTTAAAGAATTACCATGTTCTGCGATTCAGAACGAGGCAGCAAAACTTCCTATAATCTGTTGTGGCCCTGTGACATTGTAAAGGAGCAGGCTTGTGAATACATCTCGTTTAATCCAATGGAAATATTGCTCTCAACTTTTTTACGTTTTTGCCAATAAATAATACTACATTGTTAACTCTGCATAAAGAACCTTGGAATGGAACGTTTTTTGCAGTGAAATGTTTGCTGCATAACCTATACCCTTTCTCTCCTACATCACATTGCATTAGTCATTACAGTGATTAGTGAGCAGGAAGGGCTGCATCACATCGCAATTTGTGTGGAACTTGAATGCGAATTTGTTACAACATGGCGTAACTTACAGTCCTTTCACAAAATTCATGATTTTGTGCTCAATTTTGAGTTTGTAAAGTTTTTCTATAATGTCAATGATTTTATTTTGTGACTGAAATTAAATAATTTTGTGTCTGCAAAATTGGGACTGTAGTTCCACCTTAACCTACTAGTACTGTATGTCTTTGGACTGTGGGAAGAAACTGGAGCACCTGGAAGAAATCCACACAAATGAAGGGAGAACATACAATTCCATCCAGACTGCACCCCAGGAATTGAACCCAGGACCCCAGCTCTGTGAACCACAGTGCCAGCTCATTGCTATAGTCACTATAATTAATGTCAAAACTCATTTGCAAATGAGCAGCCTGGGATCCAAAAGGATCAAGACAAGGATCCAAACAAAGCACTATCCCAAAGCTTGGCTTTGTACCGTATATAATACAGGGCTTGATGCAGAAGGCAGATAATCAAAGTCCATGCAATAATTGCTAAGGGAAAGTGACTTTGTGTTCTTGGAGGGAAGTCACTCAACATGGAGCTGTGTTAGTGAAATGATTGTTCTGATGTACGGCTGATGTCCAAACACTGAAAACATGATTGTGTATGCAATCGCACTCCTGAGCTCCATTGGGTATGGTTAAAATAACTTTTTATAGTTCATCACATTCAAAGTGTGTGTACTTGATGAAAGTGTAACACGCATTTGGAGGAGTTATTCAGGATTTTCTTTCATTCAACTATTTCAAGACCCATTATTTTCAGATGTTGTAGTATACGTGAATAATGAAAGGCCTTCATATTACACAATGTAGGAATGACTTCGCAGGTGTGAAGAATAAAAGATTAATTCAGCTCACTTTGGGGAGTTTCACAATGGCCCTCCTTATAGAAATGTGGGTTTGATTAAAGGAGTGAAGAAAAAGCACTGAATAATATTTGCTTCTGTAAACGTAATCATCTCAAAATATGGTTGAAGAAATTGAAGAAGGTTAAACATAATCCAAAACGTATAAGGTCAATTTAAGTACAACCAGAATTCTAGTGTTTATGCAATGCATCTGTGGGTTGATATGAAATATGGCCGTACTTAAACTAAACGAGGTTATCGAGAGCATATTCCGAATACGGCTTTGGCCAGTTGTACTGTGAACTGCGAGGACCGTATCTTATCCTGAACTGGCTGTGCGAATACCGTCCTCTGCTGGCAGAAGGAATAGATTACAACGGCACTGTATTGGCGATTAGTCCTATTGCTAGAATATTGAAACAACAAGGAGTCCGCGGAGTCAAGCAATGCTGAATAAACAAGTACCTGAAATTCAATAGGATTTTGTGTATTGATTACAAATAGGTGTGGAATTCTCATGTACAGTGGTATTCATGGATTCCTTACACAAGCAGCAGTTGTTATGATGCTTTCGTAATCTGAATATAAATCTGTTATCTACTTAAAACTGTAATTATTGAATAGATTAATGTCTTTGAAATGCTTCATTAACTGGGCAGTTTCCATGTTTGGAAATGTTTTTATTTTGATTGCTGATTGCTAGATACTGTATGTTTAATAGGCATGCTGTTAATATTTTCTACAAGAGCCAAATAAGACAGTTATGCTGTAGTAAGTTCTATATAACTTATATAACATAAGTTATATTTTGTTCTGAGGTCAATTTGAATCTCATACTAAATAACTGGTGTCCTTTTATCTGAGAAACACTACCTGATTGATCACCTGATGCCTAGAAATTAGCATGCACAGTAGCCCAGCGTTTAGCATTGCTAGCTCACAGTGCTGAGGCCCTGGGTACACTTCTGGACCTGGGGTGCTATCTGTATGGAGCTTGTATGTTCTCCCCATATTTGCATGAGTTTGCTTTGGGTGCTCCGGCTTCCTCCCACAGTTCAAAGAACTACTGGTAGGTTAATTGGCTTCTGGGATAATTGGTGAGTGTCTGTGTCTTCCCTGCATTGGACTACCATCCAGTCCCAGGTATCTCCTGCTTATTACTTTCTGAGGCTCTGGCTCCCCCGTGCCCCGCGACCCCCTGACCCCCTGACCCTGAATTGGATGAAGCGGTTAGAAAATGGGTGGTTTCTGTTATGCTCTGGTCATGCTCTGCCATAGCAACAACTTGTAAAAAATGCAGATGCTAGGATTTAACTCAAAGAAGGAGCTCAGATCACTGTGTTGGCATCACTGTACAGGTGTCCGGTGTGTTTTAGAACATATGTTAAAATCTTATTTACTAACTTCTAGACTTTTTACCCCCCATATCAGCCTGCAGGTGCACAGTGGTCTGTGGACACCCTCCTTGCTCTGTCGTAAAAGAGGAAATAAAAAGCAACTGGTTTTGACTTTAATGCACTGAGACTGTGGAACTCACAGAACTCTCTTGTCAGAAAGGCAGCTTCTAACAGCTTTTAAGTGAAGACTAAGAACACTTTTCTATTTTATTAAAATAGATTATATATGTTTTGTTTAAATATATGTTATAAATGTTAAAACGACAGCTCGTATAAGCTTGTATTTTTACCTTTCGATCATTTTTATAATTGCTTTGAGTTGCTTTTACCATGATAAACAGTACAAAATATGAGGTGTTGAACTTGTCTAAAGTTTTAAAGCGCTTTATGACGTAAAGTGTGATGACAGTCCTTGGCGGTCTATGTAACAATTCTTCTTGAAGTAGGTCATCGGGCCAACAGTATACAAACATTACAGCTCAAGTGCTTTTGTATCTGAACGCTTTTAGGTAAGTTATTTAGCAGCTGCGGTATTAATAATGATTTTAATGGCAAATTCAATTGCAGGTAAAATAAAAATGGCGGATAACTTTCTTTCTAGCTTCGTGAAGCGGTCGCGCTATATTATACATATATACCATAATAAGAAACATAATATGTACAGTAGAATTTTTCACTTTAAGCTGGCATTATCCAGAACCGGGTCAGGGAACGGACCCGGACCGTGCAGTGTGGTCCGTCGGCCTTCTAAAGATGTTTAGGAGATCGAGGCGCCCTTGGATTTGATTAGAAACTTGCATAATTTCTTAACTTGACCCCATTATCTTAAAAAAAACGGCCAGGCCAAGACCAAAGCATGAAGGCTGCGAGGATCGGGGGACTCTCATTTTTGGTCACAGCGTACAGTAGTAGATCAGTAACCTCTGTTTATCGTGATAACCTTTAATTATTTTCCAGTACTTTTTTAAATGATAAAACACATTGTCTCGCCAGTTTTGCTAAAGATACGGTTTTAGTGTTTACGCATAAATTTGTAAGCCGTAGGTTTAAATCTCGTGGTCTTATTTTCTGCATTTTCATCGTAAGGGAAGGCGCTCGTTTGCGATTTACGCGCTGAATATTGTAAGCAGAGGAGCCTTAAGGCACAGCCTCGCCTTAACACCATCGTTTGCATTGTCATTGTCATCCAGAAAAGCAGTCGTAAGAAAATGAATCTGTGGCGGCTCCGAACATTAAAAAAACTATATCTAGACTGCACATACATCCCAATCTTACTATCAACACGTTTTAAGACCCCTCTCCTTTCCACCGGTATACAAGCTAAGAGAGAAATATTGGAAATCCCATCTGAAGTAGCCCTCGTCTCACCTTCGGAGCTGTGAGCGATGGGGATCATAATTAAAAGGGGTACAGTTACTTTGAAAATGTGTATGTGATACTTAAATTTAAATAAAATAAAAAGATAAATTATATAACACAGACTGCTATCTATGTCCATGTGTTTAAGACGTATGAATCGGTTTTAAAACAGGCACACCCCTTCTCACAAATCCGACTGGAGTCTCAGTCCGTCGTCGCGATGAATTAGGAGCTCAGATGTAGGCTAAGTGA
Organism: Lepisosteus platostomus; assembly: GCF_059453375.1. Lineage (NCBI taxonomy): Eukaryota > Metazoa > Chordata > Actinopteri > Semionotiformes > Lepisosteidae > Lepisosteus > Lepisosteus platostomus. The sequence goes on from NW_028291679.1 coordinate 253,284, forward strand.
TTGCAATTTACTTATTTAAAAGAACCACTTCAAATCAAAAGGGAGACATTTTGTAATGGTAGTTATCGTATTATAGTATACGATAACTGTATACGTAGTATACGTAATTGTAGATATACAGTACATAAAGGGTATGAATAGGTGTGAGCTTTTACTGTATATTTAATATTTTATCTGACCCACTTGTAGAAACCGCCTACTCAGATTTATTTAAGTGGTCTGCCACCATAAAGACAGAAAAATATAATGACACCCTGTTACATTAACTGTAAAATAAACGCCGTAACTGCGGCCATATGAAAATTTGGATAAAGATTATACAAACATCCTAAGGAGCTCTATGACATATGAGCGTCGTAATAATGGTTGGTGACCTGACGTAACAGTGCTCCCTGAATTACGTGATCTGTATATACCCAAATACAGATATATCACATAGGGAGATGCAGTCAAACATTGCATTGCTATCGTCGTGGTGAACTATTTCTCCGCTGTTTAAAACTTGTTTGGTAAGTGTCATCAAATATGCTTGTCAATTTGTAGCGAAATCGATATACTGTATCATAATCCTTCAGCTATCTATAATGTAGTGAAACGACTAATTAATATTGATAAATTCCCTTATTCACAGTGACTTTTGCTCAAACCCCTGTTGCATAATGGGTTAATTTTATATAAAAAAACATTTATATCATAGATATAATACAAGCTTTGAAATGAAATAGCACATTTCCAGGTTTCAGTTAAACATTTTTAAAAAAGCTCATGACTTTAAGCATTCTGAACATTGAGAATGTTATTTGGGAAACAAATGTTTATTATAATGTTTATGTTTAGGATCTGTCTCCTACTGAGTCAGCATGCAGCATTCAACACCATTAGGTTTAATATTAAAAAGTTGTGTATTTCCTGAATTGTTTTTTTTTATTCTTTTATATTAGACCATACTAGACTGTGCAGGATATCATTTATTTGCCATTTTTGCCTTTTCCAGATACCTGGGAAACAAAGCTCATATCTCATTTGCCAATGGAGCCCAGTCCTAAGCCTGGTGTTCTGTCCCCCTCCCCGAAGGACACAGACTCGAATCGACCCGCGCCCTTAAGGCAACAGGATCTGATTTCCACGTACTGCCCGCCTCCCAAGATACAGCTTCTGAAGGACACCTTCCAAGAGAAACTGATGCAGGAAAAGGAGAAAAAAATGATCGCCATGTACAATCGGCGGCAGGAGGCAGCTCTACAGAAGATGAGAAAATGTTTCCAATATGTCAAATACGCTGCGGAGAAGAAGATGGGGAACAGCTATCGCTTCCAAGCCCAACAGGGCCCCGAGAAGAACATTGTGGGGTATGATCGGTCTTACCCCCTGAAGCCTATGGGTAACAGGAAAGTCTCCGGCCCTGGTGAGGTTCGGGCTGTGGACCGCCCGGACGCACAGAGTGATTCCTTGTTTGCCCCCACCCCGCCTCAGGATGGTCATGAGAGGCCCTGCGAGAGGCCGGGCAGGAGGGACTCAAGAGTACGCAAACCTAAGGACAGGACTGTCCTCCCCATGGTGGCGACCCCTCCAGGGCAATGCCCTTCTCATGCCAATGGGAAGGAGCACTTTCAGTTGCAAGAGGAGCTACGAAAAGTGGCCGAGGCAGAGGCCGCGCTGAAGGAGGAGCATCGCCGGAGGGAGGCCAGCCTGCAGGATGAGATGCGCCGGAAGGAGGCCATGATGAAGGACGAGATTCGCCAGAAGGAGGCCATGATGCAGGCGAAGCTCTTCAGAGCTCAGGAGGAGCTGAGGATGGTTCCGAGAGAGATGGAAGACTCCAGAGAGGTGGCCGGAAGGGAAAATAGAGGCGAGGCAGAGCGAGCTTTGCCCCAGAGGACCATGGGCCAACCACCGCTCTAAGGCCGTGCCTCTTCTGACCTGCAGAATGGAGAAGCAAAAAGCCTTCACTCCAAGGAAAGCCCTTCCTATCAGAGGAGACAACCTTGATTATGGTTCTCCAATGGAAGATGGCGGATGCGCAGAATCGCACTTTCCCTCTGCGCTTTCCCATCAGGAGAGACGTCAAGTGAGCCCTTGCAGCCGTGGGCTAGAAGACGTCCCCTGTGGAAGGAGAAAGTATCTCAAGAAAGCAAGGCTCCCTGAAAGCGACGTGTCAGCGGCACAGGCCGCACAGGGCCACTTCAGAAATAACACCACATGTCTGGATGAACAAACTCTGTCAGTGGAAAACAGATATTTGTCCCCTACAAGTCTGATGTGCCCTACCGCTGAGCAATTTCCATATGAGAATAGCCAGAGTGGAAACCCTCAGCTGGTGCCCTGTGAACTGTGTCACGGGAAGTTTGCTGTAGAGAGGCTGGAGAAACACAGCAAGATCTGCAAGAAGCTTCAGAATTCAAAGAGGAAGGTTTTTGACTCTTTCAAGCACAGGGCCAAGGGAACAGAACTGGAGACATACATCCATAAGAAGAAGGTTAAACCGCCAATCGTGGTAAGGGCTATCCTTAAACTCTTTCCAAGCTTCCCTTTTTTTCTCCTAGAGTCAGACTTAGCTTATAAATCAATGTAGACAATAAATAAGTGTTTTATGAAGTACTCTTCTGAAAAACTGCCGCAAAGGCACATTTGCCAGACAGAATAAATGTGTCTTAGTGACTTCTGAATTCTGTTGTAAAAATCTACATATCAAGCAAATAGCACTCACAGGAAACAAAACCATAACTACGTAAATTGTACTCTCTACCCAATGACCTGAAAGGTGGCCCCAGAAAGCTACGTTATTACTGTATTGATATTTTCTTGCCTTGTGAATGGTCTGCGACCAGACTGTGTACGCAGTGCTAGTCTGGACTTTTTCTGGAAGCTGTTTTATTGGTTTCATTTCCTGTTCCCAGCTGAGAAAGAACAACTGGAGGCAGAAGCACGAGGATTTCATTCGGAGCATCAAACAGGCCAGGGAGGTGCAGCAGGTGATCACGCAAGGAGGGAAAGTTGTGAACCTGCCCCAGCCCCCCGCGAATCCAATCCCCGACTACGTGCCCTGCCCTCCCTGCGGCCGGCGCTTTGCCCCCAGGCCGGCACAGAGGCACATCCCCAAGTGTCAGCACATCAGGAGCCGCCCTCCTCCTCCTCCTCGCAGATGAAAATTGATGTGAAGAAGAGCAAAAGAGTCATGATCTTGGCTCACGACTCACGTCCTGCTTTTTCTTTTTAGAAACACATTTAGCACAGTTCACCCGTATGATGATGAAAAAAAAATGTTACCTTATTTTAATTAAATGATTTTTTTTTGGTGGACTGGTGTTTGCTTAGCTGTGGTTATTTCAGTTTTTCTCTTATCATTCATACACCTTGACCTCCTAAAAATAATTTTTCAACCTGGAACGTACAATTAGCAGGCAATAGAACAGGTCACATTGGTCTTGGAACCATCAAAAAGCAGTATTCACACATTCTCGGCATCAATTTTCCTTAAAAACAACTGAAAAAGCAAGGTAAAGAGTGATTGATTTTTTTAATGAAAGTTATTTGATTTAATTTATTTAATTTTCATAATATTTGAAATATGTTGGGATTAATGTGACTCAATATTATCTGCAGCTCTTACACTCCAGGCACCTGATAAAGTGGAACGCAGTGTCTTTGCCTTACATGGCGCTCAGCTCTTCCTCAATCCCAGCAGAAGCACCAGCAGAAGCAGCAGCCTCCGGGTCCTGCCTCATGCACAGCTTAAAATGCAACACCAAGTAATACAACAAACAACAGGGAAAACCATTCACGATCAGACACATCCGTTGATTGCTGGCTCTCAGTAAAGGGACATTGCATCATTACATCACAAAATAGACTACATTTCAAGGTTAAAGAATTACCATGTTCTGCGATTCAGAACGAGGCAGCAAAACTTCCAATAATCTGTTGTGGCCCTGTGACATTGTAAAGGAGCAGGCTTGTGAATACATCTCGTTTAATCCAATGGAAATATAACTCTCAACTTTTTTACGTTTTTGCCAATAAATAATACTACATTGTTAACTCTGCATAAAGAACCTTGGAATGGAACGTTTTTTGCAGTGAAATGTTTGGTGCATAACCTATACCCTTTCTCTCCTACATCACATTGCATTAGTCATTACAGTGATTAGTGAGCAGGAAGGGCTGCATCACATCGCAATTTGTGTGGAACTTGAATGCGAATTTGTTACAACATGGCGTAACTTACAGTCCTTTCACAAAATTCATGATTTTGTGCTCAATTTTGAGTTTGTAAAGTTTTTCTATAATGTCAATGATTTTATTTTGTGACTGAAATTAAATAATTTTGTGTCTGCAAAATTGGGACTGTAGTTCCACCTTAACCTACTAGTACTGTATGTCTTTGGACTGTGGGAAGAAACTGGAGCACCTGGAAGAAATCCACACAAATGAAGGGAGAACATACAATTCCATCCAGACTGCACCCCAGGAATTGAACCCAGGACCCCAGCTCTGTGAACCACAGTGCCACCTCATTGGTATAGTCACTATAATTAATGTCAAAACTCATTTGCAAATGAGCAGCCTGGGATCCAAAAGGATCAAGACAAGGAACCAAACAAAGCACTATCCCAAAGCTTGGCTTTGTACCGTATATAATACAGGGCTTGATGCAGAAGGCAGATAATCAAAGTCCATGCAATAATTGCTAAGGGAAAGTGACTTTGTGTTCTTGGAGGGAAGTCACTCAACACGGAGCTGTGTTAGTGAAATGATTGTTCTGATGTACGGCTGATGTCCAAACACTGAAAACATGATTGTGTATGCAATCGCACTCCTGAGCTCCATTGGGTATGGTTAAAATAACTTTTTATAGTTCATCACATTCAAAGTGTGTGTACTTGATGAAAGTGTAACACGCATTTGGAGGAGTTATTCAGGATTTTCTTTCATTCAACTATTTCAAGACCCATTATTTTCAGATGTTGTAGTATACGTGAATAATGAAAGGCCTTCATATTACACAATGAAGGAATGACTTCGCAGGTGTGAAGAATAAAAGATTAATTCAGCTCACTTTGGGGAGTTTCACAATGGCCCTCCTTATAGAAATGTGGGTTTGATTAAAGGAGTGAAGAAAAAGCACTGAATAATATTTGCTTCTGTAAACGTAATCATCTCAAAATATGGTTGAAGAAATTGAAGAAGGTTAAACATAATCCAAAACGTATAAGGTCAATTTAAGTACAACCAGAATTCTAGTGTTTATGCAATGCATCTGTGGGTTGATATGAAATATGGCCGTACTTAAACTAAACGAGGTTATCGAGAGCATATTCCGAGTACGGCTGTGGCCAGTTGTACTGTGAACTGCGAGGACCGTATCTTATCCTGAACTGGCTGTGCGAATACCGTCCTCTGCTGGCAGAAGGAATAGATTACAACGGCACTGTATTGGCGATTAGTCCTATTGCTAGAATATTGAAACAACAAGGAGTCCGCGGAGTCAAGCAATGCTGAATAAACAAGTACCTGAAATTCAATAGGATTTTGTGTATTGATTACAAATAGGTGTGGAATTCTCATGTACAGTGGTATTCATGGATTCCTTACACAAGCAGCAGTTGTTATGATGCTTTCGTAATCTGAATATAAATCTGTTATCTACTTAAAACTGTAATTATTGAATAGATTAATGTCTTTGAAATGCTTCATTAACTGGGCAGTTTCCATGTTTGGAAATGTTTTTATTTTGATTGCTGATTGCTAGATACTGTATGTTTAATAGGCATGCTGTTAATATTTTCTACAAGAGCCAAATAAGACAGTTATGCTGTAGTAAGTTCTATATAACTTATATAACATAAGTTATATTTTGTTCTGAGGTCAATTTGAATCTCATACTAAATAACTAAATAACTCCTTTTATCTGAGAAACACTACCTGATTGATCACCTGATGCCTAGAAATTAGCATGCACAGTAGCCCAGCGTTTAGCATTGCTAGCTCACAGTGCTGAGGCCCTGGGTACACTTCTGGACCTGGGGTGCTATCTGTATGGAGCTTGTATGTTCTCCCCATGTTTGCATGAGTTTGCTTTGGGTGCTCCGGCTTCCTCCCACAGTTCAAAGAACTACTGGTAGGTTAATTGGCTTCTGGGATAATTGGTGAGTGTCTGTGTCTTCCCTGCATTGGACTACCATCCAGTCCCAGGTATCTCCTGCTTATTACTTTCTGAGGCTCTGGCTCCCCCGTGCCCCGCGACCCCCTGACCCCCTGACCCTGAATTGGATGAAGCGGTTAGAAAATGGGTGGTTTCTGTTATGCTCTGGTCATGCTCTGCCATAGCAACAACTTGTAAAAAATGCAGATGCTAGGATTTAACTCAAAGAAGGAGCTCAGATCACTGTGTTGGCATCACTGTACAGGTGTCCGGTGTGTTTTAGAACATGTGCTAAAATCTTATTTACTAACTTCTAGACTTTTTACCCCCCATATCAGTCTGCAGGTGCACAGTGGTCTGTGGACACCCTCCTTGCTCTGTCGTAAAAGAGGAAATAAAAAGCAACTGGTTTTGACTTTAATGCACTGAGACTGTGGAACTCACAGAACTCTCTTGTCAGAAAGGCAGCTTCTAACAGCTTTTAAGTGAAGACTAAGAACACTTTTCTATTTTATTAAAATAGATTATATATGTTTTGTTTAAATATATGTTATAAATGTTAAAACGACAGCTCGTATAAGCTTGTATTTTTACCTTTCGATCATTTTTATAATTGCTTTGAGTTGCTTTTACCATGATAAACAGTACAAAATATGAGGTGTTGAACTTGTCAAAAGTTTTAAAGCGCTTTATGACGTAAAGTGTGATGACAGTCCTTGGCGGTCTATGTAACAATTCTTCTTGAAGTAGGTCATCGGGCCAACAGTATACAAACATTACAGCTCAAGTGCTTTTGTATCTGAACGCTTTTAGGTAAGTTATTTAGCAGCTGCGGTATTAATAATGATTTTAATGGCAAATTCAATTGCAGGTAAAATAAAAATGGCGGATAACTTTCTTTCTAGCTTCGTGAAGCGGTCGCGCTATATTATACATATATACCATAATAAGAAACATAATATGTACAGTAGAATTTTTCACTTTAAGCTGGCATTATCCAGAACCGGGTCAGGGCCCGGACCCGGACCGTGCAGTGTGGTCCGTCGGCCTTCTAAAGATGTTTAGGAGATCGAGGCGCCCTTGGATTTGATTAGAAACTTGCATAATTTCTTAACTTGACCCCATTATCTTAAAAAAAACGGCCAGGCCAAGACCAAAGCATGAAGGCTGCGAGGATCGGGGGACTCTCATTTTTGGTCACAGCGTACAGTAGTAGATCAGTAACCTCTGTTTATCGTGATAACCTTTAATTATTTTCCAGTACTTTTTTAAATGATAAAACACATTGTCTCGCCAGTTTTGCTAAAGATACGGTTTTAGTGTTTACGCATAAATTTGTAAGCCGTAGGTTTAAATCTCGTGGTCTTATTTTCTGCATTTTCATCGTAAGGGAAGGCGCTCGTTTGCGATTTACGCGCTGAATATTGTAAGCAGAGGAGCCTTAAGGCACAGCCTCGCCTTAACACCATCGTTTGCATTGTCATTGTCATCCAGAAAAGCAGTCGTAAGAAAATGAATCTGTGGCGGCTCCGAACATTAAAAAAACTATATCTAGACTGCAAATACATCCCAATCTTACTATCAACACGTTTTAAGACCCCTCTCCTTTCCACCGGTATACAAGCTAAGAGAGAAATATTGGAAATCCCATCTGAAGTAGCCCTCGTCTCACCTTCGGAGCTGTGAGCGATGGGGATCATAATTAAAAGGGGTACAGTTACTTTGAAAATGTGTATGTGATACTTAAATTTAAATAAAATAAAAAGATAAATTATATAACACAGACTGCTATCTATGTCCATGTGTTTAAGACGTATGAATCGGTTTTAAAACAGGCACACCCCTTCTCACAAATCCGACTGGAGTCTCAGTCCGTCGTCGCGATGAATTAGGAGCTCAGATGTAGGCTAAGTGATTGCAATTTACTTATTTAAAAGAACCACTTCAAATCAAAAGGGAGACATTTTGTAATGGTAGTTATCGTATTATAGTATACGATAACTGTATACGTAGTATACGTAATTGTAGATATACAGTACATAAAGGGTATGAATAGGTGTGAGCTTTTACTGTATATTTAATATTTTATCTGACCCACTTGTAGAAACCGCCTACTCAGATTTATTTAAGTGGTCTGCCACCATAAAGACAGAAAAATATAATGACACCCTGTTACATTAACTGTAAAATAAACGCCGTAACTGCGGCCATATGAAAATTTGGATAAAGATTATACAAACATCCTAAGGAGCTCTATGACATATGAGCGTCGTAATAATGGTTGGTGACCTGACGTAACAGTGCTCCCTGAATTACGTGATCTGTATATACCCAAATACAGATATATCACATAGGGAGATGCAGTCAAACATTGCATTGCTATCGTCGTGGTGAACTATTTCTCCGCTGTTTAAAACTTGTTTGGTAAGTGTCATCAAATATGCTTGTCAATTTGTAGCGAAATCGATATACTGTATCATAATCCTTCAGCTATCTATAATGTAGTGAAACGACTAATTAATATTGATAAATTCCCTTATTCACAGTGACTTTTGCTCAAACCCCTGTTGCATAATGGGTTAATTTTATATAAAAAAACATTTATATCATAGATATAATACAAGCTTTGAAATGAAATAGCACATTTCCAGGTTTCAGTTAAACATTTTTAAAAAAGCTCATGACTTTAAGCATTCTGAACATTGAGAATGTTATTTGGGAAACAAATGTTTATTATAATGTTTATGTTTAGGATCTGTCTCCTACTGAGTCAGCATGCAGCATTCAACACCATTAGGTTTAATATTAAAAAGTTGTGTATTTCCTGAATTGTTTTTTTTTATTCTTTTATATTAGACCATACTAGACTGTGCAGGATATCATTTATTTGCCATTTTTGCCTTTTCCAGATACCTGGGAAACAAAGCTCATATCTCATTTGCCAATGGAGCCCAGTCCTAAGCCTGGTGTTCTGTCCCCCTCCCCGAAGGACACAGACTCGAATCGACCCGCGCCCTTAAGGCAACAGGATCTGATTTCCACGTACTGCCCGCCTCCCAAGATACAGCTTCTGAAGGACACCTTCCAAGAGAAACTGATGCAGGAAAAGGAGAAAAAAATGATCGCCATGTACAATCGGCGGCAGGAGGCAGCTCTACAGAAGATGAGAAAATGTTTCCAATATGTCAAATACGCTGCGGAGAAGAAGATGGGGAACAGCTATCGCTTCCAAGCCCAACAGGGCCCCGAGAAGAACATTGTGGGGTATGATCGGTCTTACCCCCTGAAGCCTATGGGTAACAGGAAAGTCTCCGGCCCTGGTGAGGTTCGGGCTGTGGACCGCCCGGACGCACAGAGTGATTCCTTGTTTGCCCCCACCCCGCCTCAGGATGGTCATGAGAGGCCCTGCGAGAGGCCGGGCAGGAGGGGCTCAAGAGTACGCAAACCTAAGGACAGGACTGTCCTCCCCATGGTGGCGACCCCTCCAGGGCAATGCCCTTCTCATGCCAATGGGAAGGAGCACTTTCAGTTGCAAGAGGAGCTACGAAAAGTGGCCGAGGCAGAGGCCGCGCTGAAGGAGGAGCATCGCCGGAGGGAGGCCAGCCTGCAGGATGAGATGCGCCGGAAGGAGGCCATGATGAAGGACGAGATTCGCCAGAAGGAGGCCGTGATGCAGGCGAAGCTCTTCAGAGCTCAGGAGGAGCTGAGGATGGTTCCGAGAGAGATGGAAGACTCCAGAGAGGTGGCCGGAAGGGAAAATAGAGGCGAGGCAGAGCGAGCTTTGCCCCAGAGGACCATGGGCCAACCACCGCTCTAAGGCCGTGCCTCTTCTGACCTGCAGAATGGAGAAGCAAAAAGCCTTCACTCCAAGGAAAGCCCTTCCTATCAGAGGAGACAACCTTGATTATGGTTCTCCAATGGAAGATGGCGGATGCGCAGAATCGCACTTTCCCTCTGCGCTTTCCCATCAGGAGAGACGTCAAGTGAGCCCTTGCAGCCGTGGGCTAGAAGACGTCCCCTGTGGAAGGAGAAAGTATCTCAAGAAAGCAAGGCTCCCTGAAAGCGACGTGTCAGCGGCACAGGCCGCACAGGGCCACTTCAGAAATAACACCACATGTCTGGATGAACAAACTCTGTCAGTGGAAAACAGATATTTGTCCCCTACAAGTCTGATGTGCCCTACCGCTGAGCAATTTCCATATGAGAATAGCCAGAGTGGAAACCCTCAGCTGGTGCCCTGTGAACTGTGTCACGGGAAGTTTGCTGTAGAGAGGCTGGAGAAACACAGCAAGATCTGCAAGAAGCTTCAGAATTCAAAGAGGAAGGTTTTTGACTCTTTCAAGCACAGGGCCAAGGGAACAGAACTGGAGACATACATCCATAAGAAGAAGGTTAAACCGCCAATCGTGGTAAGGGCTATCCTTAAACTCTTTCCAAGCTTCCCTTTTTTTCTCCTAGAGTCAGACTTAGCTTATAAATCAATGTAGACAATAAATAAGTGTTTTATGAAGTACTCTTCTGAAAAACTGCCGCAAAGGCACATTTGCCAGACAGAATAAATGTGTCTTAGTGACTTCTGAATTCTGTTGTAAAAATCTACATATCAAGCAAATAGCACTCACAGGAAACAAAACCATAACTACGTAAATTGTACTCTCTACCCAATGACCTGAAAGGTGGCCCCAGAAAGCTACGTTATTACTGTATTGATATTTTCTTGCCTTGTGAATGGTCTGCGACCAGACTGTGTACGCAGTGCTAGTCTGGACTTTTTCTGGAAGCTGTTTTATTGGTTTCATTTCCTGTTCCCAGCTGAGAAAGAACAACTGGAGGCAGAAGCACGAGGATTTCATTCGGAGCATCAAACAGGCCAGGGAGGTGCAGCAGGTGATCACGCAAGGAGGGAAAGTTGTGAACCTGCCCCAGCCCCCCGCGAATCCAATCCCCGACTACGTGCCCTGCCCTCCCTGCGGCCGGCGCTTTGCCCCCAGGCCGGCACAGAGGCACATCCCCAAGTGTCAGCACATCAGGAGCCGCCCTCCTCCTCCTCCTCGCAGATGAAAATTGATGTGAAGAAGAGCAAAAGAGTCATGATCTTGGCTCACGACTCACGTCCTGCTTTTTCTTTTTAGAAACACATTTAGCACAGTTCACCCGTATGATGATGAAAAAAAAATGTTACCTTATTTTAATTAAATGATTTTTTTTTGGTGGACTGGTGTTTGCTTAGCTGTGGTTATTTCAGTTTTTCTCTTATCATTCATACACCTTGACCTCCTAAAAATAATTTTTCAACCTGGAACGTACAATTAGCAGGCAATAGAACAGGTCACATTGGTCTTGGAACCATCAAAAAGCAGTATTCACACATTCTCGGCATCAATTTTCCTTAAAAACAACTGAAAAAGCAAGGTAAAGAGTGATTGATTTTTTTAATGAAAGTTATTTGATTTAATTTATTTAATTTTCATAATATTTGAAATATGTTGGGATTAATGTGACTCAATATTATCTGCAGCTCTTACACTCCAGGCACCTGATAAAGTGGAACGCAGTGTCTTTGCCTTACATGGCGCTCAGCTCTTCCTCAATCCCAGCAGAAGCACCAGCAGAAGCAGCAGCCTCCGGGTCCTGCCTCATGCACAGCTTAAAATGCAACACCAAGTAATACAACAAACAACAGGGAAAACCATTCACGATCAGACACATCCGTTGATTGCTGGCTCTCAGTAAAGGGACATTGCATCATTACATCACAAAATAGACTACATTTCAAGGTTAAAGAATTACCATGTTCTGCGATTCAGAACGAGGCAGCAAAACTTCCAATAATCTGTTGTGGCCCTGTGACATTGTAAAGGAGCAGGCTTGTGAATACATCTCGTTTAATCCAATGGAAATATAACTCTCAACTTTTTTACGTTTTTGCCAATAAATAATACTACATTGTTAACTCTGCATAAAGAACCTTGGAATGGAACGTTTTTTGCAGTGAAATGTTTGGTGCATAACCTATACCCTTTCTCTCCTACATCACATTGCATTAGTCATTACAGTGATTAGTGAGCAGGAAGGGCTGCATCACATCGCAATTTGTGTGGAACTTGAATGCGAATTTGTTACAACATGGCGTAACTTACAGTCCTTTCACAAAATTCATGATTTTGTGCTCAATTTTGAGTTTGTAAAGTTTTTCTATAATGTCAATGATTTTATTTTGTGACTGAAATTAAATAATTTTGTGTCTGCAAAATTGGGACTGTAGTTCCACCTTAACCTACTAGTACTGTATGTCTTTGGACTGTGGGAAGAAACTGGAGCACCTGGAAGAAATCCACACAAATGAAGGGAGAACATACAATTCCATCCAGACTGCACCCCAGGAATTGAACCCAGGACCCCAGCTCTGTGAACCACAGTGCCACCTCATTGGTATAGTCACTATAATTAATGTCAAAACTCATTTGCAAATGAGCAGCCTGGGATCCAAAAGGATCAAGACAAGGAACCAAACAAAGCACTATCCCAAAGCTTGGCTTTGTACCGTATATAATACAGGGCTTGATGCAGAAGGCAGATAATCAAAGTCCATGCAATAATTGCTAAGGGAAAGTGACTTTGTGTTCTTGGAGGGAAGTCACTCAACACGGAGCTGTGTTAGTGAAATGATTGTTCTGATGTACGGCTGATGTCCAAACACTGAAAACATGATTGTGTATGCAATCGCACTCCTGAGCTCCATTGGGTATGGTTAAAATAACTTTTTATAGTTCATCACATTCAAAGTGTGTGTACTTGATGAAAGTGTAACACGCATTTGGAGGAGTTATTCAGGATTTTCTTTCATTCAACTATTTCAAGACCCATTATTTTCAGATGTTGTAGTATACGTGAATAATGAAAGGCCTTCATATTACACAATGAAGGAATGACTTCGCAGGTGTGAAGAATAAAAGATTAATTCAGCTCACTTTGGGGAGTTTCACAATGGCCCTCCTTATAGAAATGTGGGTTTGATTAAAGGAGTGAAGAAAAAGCACTGAATAATATTTGCTTCTGTAAACGTAATCATCTCAAAATATGGTTGAAGAAATTGAAGAAGGTTAAACATAATCCAAAACGTATAAGGTCAATTTAAGTACAACCAGAATTCTAGTGTTTATGCAATGCATCTGTGGGTTGATATGAAATATGGCCGTACTTAAACTAAACGAGGTTATCGAGAGCATATTCCGAGTACGGCTGTGGCCAGTTGTACTGTGAACTGCGAGGACCGTATCTTATCCTGAACTGGCTGTGCGAATACCGTCCTCTGCTGGCAGAAGGAATAGATTACAACGGCACTGTATTGGCGATTAGTCCTATTGCTAGAATATTGAAACAACAAGGAGTCCGCGGAGTCAAGCAATGCTGAATAAACAAGTACCTGAAATTCAATAGGATTTTGTGTATTGATTACAAATAGGTGTGGAATTCTCATGTACAGTGGTATTCATGGATTCCTTACACAAGCAGCAGTTGTTATGATGCTTTCGTAATCTGAATATAAATCTGTTATCTACTTAAAACTGTAATTATTGAATAGATTAATGTCTTTGAAATGCTTCATTAACTGGGCAGTTTCCATGTTTGGAAATGTTTTTATTTTGATTGCTGATTGCTAGATACTGTATGTTTAATAGGCATGCTGTTAATATTTTCTACAAGAGCCAAATAAGACAGTTATGCTGTAGTAAGTTCTATATAACTTATATAACATAAGTTATATTTTGTTCTGAGGTCAATTTGAATCTCATACTAAATAACTAAATAACTCCTTTTATCTGAGAAACACTACCTGATTGATCACCTGATGCCTAGAAATTAGCATGCACAGTAGCCCAGCGTTTAGCATTGCTAGCTCACAGTGCTGAGGCCCTGGGTACACTTCTGGACCTGGGGTGCTATCTGTATGGAGCTTGTATGTTCTCCCCATGTTTGCATGAGTTTGCTTTGGGTGCTCCGGCTTCCTCCCACAGTTCAAAGAACTACTGGTAGGTTAATTGGCTTCTGGGATAATTGGTGAGTGTCTGTGTCTTCCCTGCATTGGACTACCATCCAGTCCCAGGTATCTCCTGCTTATTACTTTCTGAGGCTCTGGCTCCCCCGTGCCCCGCGACCCCCTGACCCCCTGACCCTGAATTGGATGAAGCGGTTAGAAAATGGGTGGTTTCTGTTATGCTCTGGTCATGCTCTGCCATAGCAACAACTTGTAAAAAATGCAGATGCTAGGATTTAACTCAAAGAAGGAGCTCAGATCACTGTGTTGGCATCACTGTACAGGTGTCCGGTGTGTTTTAGAACATGTGCTAAAATCTTATTTACTAACTTCTAGACTTTTTACCCCCCATATCAGTCTGCAGGTGCACAGTGGTCTGTGGACACCCTCCTTGCTCTGTCGTAAAAGAGGAAATAAAAAGCAACTGGTTTTGACTTTAATGCACTGAGACTGTGGAACTCACAGAACTCTCTTGTCAGAAAGGCAGCTTCTAACAGCTTTTAAGTGAAGACTAAGAACACTTTTCTATTTTATTAAAATAGATTATATATGTTTTGTTTAAATATATGTTATAAATGTTAAAACGACAGCTCGTATAAGCTTGTATTTTTACCTTTCGATCATTTTTATAATTGCTTTGAGTTGCTTTTACCATGATAAACAGTACAAAATATGAGGTGTTGAACTTGTCAAAAGTTTTAAAGCGCTTTATGACGTAAAGTGTGATGACAGTCCTTGGCGGTCTATGTAACAATTCTTCTTGAAGTAGGTCATCGGGCCAACAGTATACAAACATTACAGCTCAAGTGCTTTTGTATCTGAACGCTTTTAGGTAAGTTATTTAGCAGCTGCGGTATTAATAATGATTTTAATGGCAAATTCAATTGCAGGTAAAATAAAAATGGCGGATAACTTTCTTTCTAGCTTCGTGAAGCGGTCGCGCTATATTATACATATATACCATAATAAGAAACATAATATGTACAGTAGAATTTTTCACTTTAAGCTGGCATTATCCAGAACCGGGTCAGGGCCCGGACCCGGACCGTGCAGTGTGGTCCGTCGGCCTTCTAAAGATGTTTAGGAGATCGAGGCGCCCTTGGATTTGATTAGAAACTTGCATAATTTCTTAACTTGACCCCATTATCTTAAAAAAAACGGCCAGGCCAAGACCAAAGCATGAAGGCTGCGAGGATCGGGGGACTCTCATTTTTGGTCACAGCGTACAGTAGTAGATCAGTAACCTCTGTTTATCGTGATAACCTTTAATTATTTTCCAGTACTTTTTTAAATGATAAAACACATTGTCTCGCCAGTTTTGCTAAAGATACGGTTTTAGTGTTTACGCATAAATTTGTAAGCCGTAGGTTTAAATCTCGTGGTCTTATTTTCTGCATTTTCATCGTAAGGGAAGGCGCTCGTTTGCGATTTACGCGCTGAATATTGTAAGCAGAGGAGCCTTAAGGCACAGCCTCGCCTTAACACCATCGTTTGCATTGTCATTGTCATCCAGAAAAGCAGTCGTAAGAAAATGAATCTGTGGCGGCTCCGAACATTAAAAAAACTATATCTAGACTGCAAATACATCCCAATCTTACTATCAACACGTTTTAAGACCCCTCTCCTTTCCACCGGTATACAAGCTAAGAGAGAAATATTGGAAATCCCATCTGAAGTAGCCCTCGTCTCACCTTCGGAGCTGTGAGCGATGGGGATCATAATTAAAAGGGGTACAGTTACTTTGAAAATGTGTATGTGATACTTAAATTTAAATAAAATAAAAAGATAAATTATATAACACAGACTGCTATCTATGTCCATGTGTTTAAGACGTATGAATCGGTTTTAAAACAGGCACACCCCTTCTCACAAATCCGACTGGAGTCTCAGTCCGTCGTCGCGATGAATTAGGAGCTCAGATGTAGGCTAAGTGATTGCAATTTACTTATTTAAAAGAACCACTTCAAATCAAAAGGGAGACATTTTGTAATGGTAGTTATCGTATTATAGTATACGATAACTGTATACGTAGTATACGTAATTGTAGATATACAGTACATAAAGGGTATGAATAGGTGTGAGCTTTTACTGTATATTTAATATTTTATCTGACCCACTTGTAGAAACCGCCTACTCAGATTTATTTAAGTGGTCTGCCACCATAAAGACAGAAAAATATAATGACACCCTGTTACATTAACTGTAAAATAAACGCCGTAACTGCGGCCATATGAAAATTTGGATAAAGATTATACAAACATCCTAAGGAGCTCTATGACATATGAGCGTCGTAATAATGGTTGGTGACCTGACGTAACAGTGCTCCCTGAATTACGTGATCTGTATATACCCAAATACAGATATATCACATAGGGAGATGCAGTCAAACATTGCATTGCTATCGTCGTGGTGAACTATTTCTCCGCTGTTTAAAACTTGTTTGGTAAGTGTCATCAAATATGCTTGTCAATTTGTAGCGAAATCGATATACTGTATCATAATCCTTCAGCTATCTATAATGTAGTGAAACGACTAATTAATATTGATAAATTCCCTTATTCACAGTGACTTTTGCTCAAACCCCTGTTGCATAATGGGTTAATTTTATATAAAAAAACATTTATATCATAGATATAATACAAGCTTTGAAATGAAATAGCACATTTCCAGGTTTCAGTTAAACATTTTTAAAAAAGCTCATGACTTTAAGCATTCTGAACATTGAGAATGTTATTTGAGAAACAAATGTTTATTATAATGTTTATGTTTAGGATCTGTCTCCTACTGAGTCAGCATGCAGCATTCAACACCATTAGGTTTAATATTAAAAAGTTGTGTATTTCCTGAATTGTTTTTTTTTATTCTTTTATATTAGACCATACTAGACTGTGCAGGATATCATTTATTTGCCATTTTTGCCTTTTCCAGATACCTGGGAAACAAAGCTCATATCTCATTTGCCAATGGAGCCCAGTCCTTTTTGTTCTAGATTGGCAGTGTTTGAGATGGTAGGAACTTGTCATATTCTCAACTCTGAATGCTCTGTAAACATACTATTTTAGCATTTCTTAGAAATCTGAAAGCAGTGTTACCTGTATCATTTTTTGTCTTGGTAGTAGTATTGCAGCTCCAACATCAGCACTTAAATAATGGTTTGTGATGTTACTTGTCCTTGGAGTTAGTATACTCCTGAGAAGTCAAGAGAAATCTTACGTAAGCATTAATTATGTTTCAGTTTTGAAAGCAAAGTACGTGTCAAGTACTTTGAAGGCATTTGTTGATACTTTTAAGCACTTTCGTTGATTATTATTATCCTTCAATTAGTTATTACAAGTCCAACATTCTCTACATGATCTCACTCCATATTCAGAATGTGGGAATACAATTGTTTTAAGGAAATGCCACTGAATAGATAGTAGCTGCACTCTACAAAGATGAATTTGCTAATTAATCAGTCAGGGACACAGCTTATACTTCAGTAGTCTTAGATCATGTAATGATGATTATTGTACTTTATAACTAGCAAAATCCCCATATCCTGTTCATTGCCCCTTTTTCAGTTATGTGGATTGACTTATCCCTGAAGTGGTTAATTCTCACCTTGACATCTCATAGAACAACTGAATCTCTACCAAGGGTGAATGTGTCCTTCCTCTTGATGTCTAAAAGAAAAGGTTAAAATTCATTGAAGCAAAATGCAACAACCCAAAACGTTGGGGAGGTCGTTTCCACAGTTATTTCATATGACAGTGCTTGGAGTGAAACTACATGACCATGGTGAAGAAGAAAAAACACTTTACCTTGTTCCTCCTGACTGATGTCCTTATGCGTGTTTTGCACAGTTGAGCGTTTTGTGTCTTGTCGTCTGTGTAGGCAACAGCCCTCTTCCCTGGGATAGAACTAGATGATATTTAGACACGTTAATTTGACTTCTCCATTGCTCACATTGATGTGGATATGATTATAATGCTCTGTTTTGTGGGCTTCCCAAGAAAACAATAAATCCCTTACTACTTGTTCGAAATGCAGTAGCACAGATCCTAACAAATACAAGAAAGAGAATATCATTCCTGTTTTGAAAAAACTTCACTGGTCACCTGTATTATCTAGGATAAATTTGAAAGTTCTTTTACTTGTTTTTAAAGCTTTAAGCGACCTAGCACGTCTGTACCTTACTGAATGTCTGTCTTCATATGTTCCTATACGTGACCTGAGATCTGCACATACTGGCCTACTGCAAATACCACATGTGAAATGCAGAAAGAGTGGAGAGGCTGCTTTTTGTTTTTATGCTTCCAAATTATGAAACTCACTTCCACTTTTTATTAGGCAGTCAAGCTCGGTACATTGTTTTAAAAAACATTTGAAAATGTTGCTTTTAGTTAAAGTGGTTCTTTGTTCTTTCTATTTCTGTTTCTTTTTTTAGTTCTCTTTAATTGTTCTTATTTTATTACGACTTTCCTAATTTTTATTTATTTAATTGACATGTATGTTGCTTTACTGTATTGCTGTATTTTCCTTTACAACTAAAAGTATATCTCTCAATTTTAATATTTTATTTTTACGTTTGGTTTTTAAAGCACCAAAGCACTATTTGTATGAAAGGTGCTCTATAGATAAAGTTTATCATTATTATTTTTAATATTATTATTATACTTTGTTACATTTTTGGTTAGGACAAAGATTCTAGTAGAGGTGGCCTCTTTTACCCCGTTCCAAAAAATTGGAAAACTACCTTCAGAATACACTGACAATGACCATCTACTGTCTCCTCTAACTGTGTATTGTCATCATGCATATCTTGTGTATTATTTATTGTAGTTGGTTTTGTCATTCTGTAAAGAGGCCACCTTTCAAGGCACTATATAAAATAATGTTTGTTATTATTATTTACATTTTTCAGCGTTAAATCTGGCGAAGAGTCTTAAGAGAATATCAAAGAACAAGTTGCTCTTACCTTTCCATTCCAAGAAATGCCCTCAGCTCGGATTGCAGAGATTGACCTCTCTGTCTCAAATTCTGAGAAACATAGACTCGATTGAAAAATGACCATTTCCTAAGATTCACATAACATCACCAGTCAACATTTGCCACTTGACATCAATAGAAACCATAGAGTACATGACATTTCCAATCAGTTTTCTTTCAAGGTACAATACCAATCGCCTTGCCAGAAGAGTTATACTGCGGTAGATAAATATTACAAATGTCAGATACATGCAGAGTTGTTTGGATTACTATGAAAAGATTGGCAAATATATTTATGTTCATTATATTTCTTGGAGTGACAGAGCTAAAGAGAAAACAATACTTACCTTTATCTCTGCAGACAGGATCGCAAGGGATTCCCTTATACTGGGTTCCTATGTAACAAATAATACATTATTCAAAAAACATGATATTTCTCTGTCCATTGGCAGCATGATTGTTTATCATTACAGTTTTAGTTAGCTTTAATTTTGTAAACCCCAAGTAAACATAGTTTGTGCCTTTCTCTGAACTTTTTGGCATTTCAATTCAGTTGTTTGTAAGCTTATTTTACAGTTGCTAGGTTGATGAAGTTCCTGAACTGTGCAGTATTTCTTTTGGGTTTGGTGCGAATCATATTCTAGCGGTTGGGGGAAAAAAGCACAGGTGCCATCCCACCATTAAACCCTGAAACTGACCTTAGCCGATTCTTCAACTAAACCAGACATGTTAACTAAGTGTTACAGTATGTTTCAAAGTGTGTATTTTAGCAAACACAACTGAAGTTCTGCTGTCTCCTTGGAGACACCTGGAACTGGTGTGATGCTGGTTCTATGACATCATTCGTTCTAAATGTAAATGCAGGTATTGGCACAACATAGTAAATTGATGTAAAGTTATGGATCCATTTATGATTTTCACTCAGTTTGAAAGAGTTCCTGTCGTGTGGTTAAAGTTTGTGTTACGGAGGGTTAACTGGGGTTCTGGCTACTAGTTAGGCTTGGTCATTCAGTCATCTGGTTCATGAAATAGGAAGCTAAGAGATCTGTGTTTTAGTTTTACTGTTTGTTTTTGTTCCATAGAATAAGAAATGTTTCATTAATATTAGTAATAGAGTAGCTGTTTCTCTAAACAGTGTGTGTCAGTTTGCACTGCAGGTGTGCCAGGTAGAGACCATTTAAGAACCCAAAAATATGCTGTCATTTACTGCCGTGGCTAATTTCTGTTAACCTTGTCTCTCACTCACTTTGATGAGCAAAATGTTCATACATAAAGCATACATTTCTGATTGGTCAGAAGAAGCTTCTTAACATATAAGGTATAAAGAAAGTCAGAAAGTTAGGCACTTAGGTCAGCCTTAGGCAGTTAACCAAGACCATAATCCGATAAGAAGCTATTCCCTTTCATGTTGCTAAATCACATGTAGGATACATGAGTTACACCTCCACTTAAGAGACCTTAAAGAGACCTTGGCCAGCCAGGAGTGTAGAAAACCGTAAAACAGTTCTTGAGGACCTAATTGTTAACTCTTAACAGGCAAAGGTTCCTTCAGTCCTATGAGAAATATTTTAGAATTGAACTAAAGTGTGTTTCCGATACAGGAGCATATGTCTGTCAGGGCCTGTTGGAGAGGCCCTGGATGAGAACCCCTGGCTGCAGTTCCACATCCCCCTGAAAGTAAATAGAGCCATAAGCACGGAGCTAAGGACACTGCTCCAGGACATGCTGGCTGTCGATCCTGACCAGCGACCAGAAGCCATCCAGCAGAAGAAGCAAGTCAGGCAAGCCATGGCACGAGAGAAAACATCTTTGTAGTGACTGATAGCAAGATGTCCGTGACCAAGGGCAATTCGTCTGAGTAAAGTCTGATTTCATTTTTATGTCCCGAAAGGCCACTGCCTTTGTGCTGTAGATTTCTGATTTAGATGGGCATTTCTATGGACAACTTTGACTTTTCTGTGGGTCCAATGAAAATAAGTTTTTTAACTTATTCTTTGTTACAGTTTTCGAAAGTTTAAAGACATTCACTGAGTTGACGATAAAGGAAAAGTTTCATCTTTCACCTCTTGGAAGGTAGGCCGGTCAGAGGTACAATATATGTCTTCATGTCTTCATCCTCCATGTTTGTAACTACAGGTTTCACAGTGTTGAGCTAAGACACAAAAACACCTACAAATGGCAGTTCCAAATGTACCAAATGTATAAACCTGGGCTGAAAAAGTGTGTACAGTATATACTCTGTGTAGGTCTGATAAAAGTATTCGAGTCAAAGTGTCATATGGATACAAATTCTCATGATTTTGTATTGTGTGTTTTTTCTCTGTTCTGCTTTATTGAAAGAAATCAGATGCTCTTCCTGAAACTTACCTTAGCTGATTCTTCAGCTAAACCAGACAGACTTCTGAAATTCTCAAATATTATCAAATCTTGTTGGTTCAGAGGTGGTGGAGCCCATTACCAACAGACTCACAGCTGAAATTGCTGTGAAAAGGGCTTCTACCAAATATTAACATGTGGGTGAAAATGTATACAATTGTAATATTTCCTTTTTTCCCTTTGAAAGTATAACATATGTGGTGTGAGAAAGAGGTCCTCATTTAATTGCATGAAACTCTGGCACTGGCGCAACAAACTGAACAAAGTTCAAGGGGGTATACGCTTTCTGTAGACACTTTATTTCCTCTTTTTCCATACTCTAAGAAATGATTTGGGAAACCTGTGGGACACTGGAGGTCATTATACATGAGCCTCTTTCTGCACCTTTTAAGCCATTGAAACCTAGTTGCCTTGTTACAAGGTCTAATATTACAGTAGGTGTGGTTTCCGTCTCCTAATTTCTGAGAATGATCAAATTGGGGAATAAGTTGTAGGGAATACCACTCTTGCACTTCTAAGAAAAGACTATCTCAAATGAAACTCGCTATAGAAAGACATCTTGTTGAAAAATTCTTTATTTTTTGTCATTTCTAAAGAAAAAACATTCATCAAGTCCTTCACAAATGTTTTGTTTGTGACTTTCTCTGTTGTTCCCTTTCACACTCAACTGAACTATGTGTTATGTCTTGTAAACGTAATCAAACAAATTCACTTAGGTGTGTGGGTTAACACAAACCCATATTGTATGAAACATTCAGTTTTTCATTCAAGTTTTTTCTAACAATTGCATCCATGCTAGGACTACAGTAAACAACACTTTTTACTAAAGTAAATGAAATTGTTCATTAAACAAGACACATTGTTTTAAATGTATGCAATACGACGACACTAAAAACAACACTGAAACTTTTCATTGAAATACTGGACGAGGTTGTGCATATTCAATGGATTTCTCCTGGTGCTTTTTTTCATCAGTCTTTTCATGTTCTTGTTCTCTACTCAGGTGTCTCCTGTTCCTTTGGTGATGTCTGCTGTACACACATGGTATCATACACTTGAGCAAAGTGTGATACCACCGTTTGTTCTTCTCCTAAAATAAAGATGAACATTGACAAAAGTCAGAAGCACTCTTTTCTTTGACAGACGAACAAAACAATGCAACAATAACCATACTCTCTGTTCCTTACTCATTTCTACCTACCTGTTTGACCACTTTGTCTGCTTCAGTCAGGACAGGGTGCTGGGGCTGACTCTGAGCAATCTGAGAAGAGCTCTCTGTGATCTTCTCCCCTACAGTGGCTACATTGGACTCTGTTTGAAATCCAGGTATCGCCTCCGGTAAGTTCCTCGGTCCTTTTTGGGACTTGAAAGGGCAGAATCATTTTGTGACTACATTTCCTTGTCATGCACTGATATGTTCTGGTTTGTGTTCGATTACTGCAGGCGTTCAAGTACTTTCTTTTTGTTCTAGATTGGCAGTGTTTGAGATGGTAGGAACTTGTCATATTCTCAACTCTGAATGCTCTGTAAACATACTATTTTAGCATTTCTTAGAAATCTGAAAGCAGTGTTACCTGTATCATTTTTTGTCTTGGTAGTAGTATTGCAGCTCCAACATCAGCACTTAAATAATGGTTTGTGATGTTACTTGTCCTTGGAGTTAGTATACTCCTGAGAAGTCAAGAGAAATCTTACGTAAGCATTAATTATGTTTCACTTTTGAAAGCAAAGTACGTGTCAAGTACTTTGAAGGCATTTGTTGATACTTTTAAGCACTTTCGTTGATTATTATTATCCTTCAATTAGTTATTACAAGTCCAACATTCTCTACATGATCTCACTCCATATTCAGAATGTGGGAATACAATTGTTTTAAGGAAATGCCACTGAATAGATAGTAGCTGCACTCTACAAAGATGAATTTGCTAATTAATCAGTCAGGGACACAGCTTATACTTCAGTAGTCTTAGATCATGTAATGATGATTATTGTACTTTATAACTAGCAAAATCCCCATATCCTGTTCATTGCCCCTTTTTCAGTCATGTGGATTGACTTATCCCTGAAGTGGTTAATTCTCACCTTGACATCTCATAGAACAACTGAATCTCTACCAAGGGTGAATGTGTCCTTCCTCTTGATGTCTAAAAGAAAAGGTTAAAATTCATTGAAGCAAAATGCAACAACCCAAAACGTTGGGGAGGTCGTTTCCACAGTTATTTCATATGACAGTGCTTGGAGTGAAACTACATGACCATGGTGAAGAAGAAAAAACACTTTACCTTGTTCCTCCTGACTGATGTCCTTATGCGTGTTTTGCACAGTTGAGCGTTTTGTGTCTTGTCGTCTGTGTAGGCAACAGCCCTCTTCCCTGGGATAGAACTAGATGATATTTAGACACGTTAATTTGACTTCTCCATTGCTCACATTGATGTGGATATGATTATAATGCTCTGTTTTGTGGGCTTCCCAAGAAAACAATAAATCCCTTACTACTTGTTCGAAATGCAGTAGCACAGATCCTAACAAATACAAGAAAGAGAATATCATTCCTGTTTTGAAAAAACTTCACTGGTCACCTGTATTATCTAGGATAAATTTGAAAGTTCTTTTACTTGTTTTTAAAGCTTTAAGTGACCTAGCACGTCTGTACCTTACTGAATGTCTGTCTTCATATGTTCCTATACGTGACCTGAGATCTGCACATACTGGCCTACTGCAAATACCACATGTGAAATGCAGAAAGAGTGGAGAGGCTGCTTTTTGTTTTTATGCTTCCAAATTATGAAACTCACTTCCACTTTTTATTAGGCAGTCAAGCTCGGTACATTGTTTTAAAAAACATTTGAAAATGTTGCTTTTAGTTAAAGTGGTTCTTTGTTCTTTCTATTTCTGTTTCTTTTTTTAGTTCTCTTTAATTGTTCTTATTTTATTACGACTTTCCTAATTTTTATTTATTTAATTGACATGTATGTTGCTTTACTGTATTGCTGTATTTTCCTTTACAACTGAAAGTATATCTCTCAATTTAAATATTTTATTTTTACGCTTGGTTTTTAAAGCACCAAAGCACTATTTGTATGAAAGGTGCTCTATAGATAAAGTTTATCATTATTATTTTTAATATTATTATTATACTTTGTTACATTTTTGGTTAGGACAAAGATTCTAGTAGAGGTGGCCTCTTTTACCCCGTTCCAAAAAATTGGAAAACTACCTTCAGAATACACTGACAATGACCATCTACTGTCTCCTCTAACTGTGTATTGTCATCATGCATATCTTGTGTATTATTTATTGTAGTTGGTTTTGTCATTCTGTAAAGAGGCCACCTTTCAAGGCACTATATAAAATAATGTTTGCTATTATTATTTACATTTTTCAGCGTTAAATCTGGCGAAGAGTCTTAAGAGAATATCAAAGAACAAGTTGCTCTTACCTTTCCATTCCAAGAAATGCCCTCAGCTCGGATTGCAGAGATTGACCTCTCTGTCTCAAATTCTGAGAAACATAGACTCGATTGAAAAATGACCATTTCCTAAGATTCACATAACATCACCAGTCAACATTTGCCACTTGACATCAATAGAAACCATAGAGTACATGACATTTCCAATCAGTTTTCTTTCAAGGTACAATACCAATCGCCTTGCCAGAAGAATTATACTGCGGTAGATAAATATTACAAATGTCAGATACATGCAGAGTTGTTTGGATTACTATGAAAAGATTGGCAAATATATTTATGTTCATTATATTTCTTGGAGTGACAGAGCTAAAGAGAAAACAATACTTACCTTTATCTCTGCAGACAGGATCGCAAGGGATTCCCTTATACTGGGTTCCTATGTAACAAATAATACATTATTCAAAAAACATGATATTTCTCTGTCCATTGGCAGCATGATTGTTTATCATTACAGTTTTAGTTAGCTTTAATTTTGTAAACCCCAAGTAAACATAGTTTGTGCCTTTCTCTGAACTTTTTGGCATTTCAATTCAGTTGTTTGTAAGCTTATTTTACAGTTGCTAGGTTGATGAAGTTCCTGAACTGTGCAGTATTTCTTTTGGGTTTGTTGCGAATCATATTCTAGCGGTTGGGGGAAAAAAGCACAGGTGCCATCCCACCATTAAACCCTGAAACTTACCTTAGCCGATTCTTCAACTAAACCAGACATGTTAACTAAGTGTTACAGTATGTTTCAAAGTGTGTATTTTAGCAAACACAACTGAAGTTCTGTTGTCTCCTTGGAGACACCTGGAACTGGTATGATGCTGGTTCTATGACATCATTCGTTCTAAATGTAAATGCAGGTATTGGCACAACATAGTAAATTGATGTAAAGTTATGGATCCATTTATGATTTTCACTCAGTTTGAAAGAGTTCCTGTCGTGTGGTTAAAGTTTGTGTTACGGAGGGTTAACTGGGGTTCTGGCTACTAGTTAGGCTTGGTCATTCAGTCATCTGGTTCATGAAATAGGAAGCTAAGCGATCTGTGTTTTAGTTTTACTGTTTGTTTTTGTTCCATAGAATAAGAAATGTTTCATTAATATTAGTAATAGAGTAGCTGTTTCTCTAAACAGTGTGTGTCAGTTTGCACTGCAGGTGTGCCAGGTAGAGACCATTTAAGAACCCAAAAATATGCTGTCATTTACTGCCGTGGCTAATTTCTGTTAACCTTGTCTCTCACTCACTTTGATGAGCAAAATGTTCATACATAAAGCATACATTTCTGATTGGTCAGAAGAAGCTTCTTAACATATAAGGTATAAAGAAAGTCAGAAAGTTAGGCACTTAGGTCAGCCTTAGGCAGTTAACCAAGACCATAATCCGATAAGAAGCTATTCCCTTTCATGTTGCTAAATCACATGTAGGATACATGAGTTACACCTCCACTTAAGAGACCTTAAAGAGACCTTGGCCAGCCAGGAGTGTAGAAAATCGTAAAACAGTTCTTGAGGACCTAATTGTTAACTCTTAACAGGCAAAGGTTCCTTCAGTCCTATGAGAAATATTTTAGAATTGAACTAAAGTGTGTTTCCGATACAGGAGCATATGTCTGTCAGGGCCTGTTGGAGAGGCCCTGGATGAGAACCCCTGGCTGCAGTTCCACATCCCCCTGAAAGTAAATAGAGCCATAAGCACGGAGCTAGGGACACTGCTCCAGGACATGCTGGCTGTCGATCCTGACCAGCGACCAGAAGCCATCCAGCAGAAGAAGCAAGTCAGGCAAGCCATGGCACGAGAGAAAACATCTTTGTAGTGACTGATAGCAAGATGTCCGTGACCAAGGGCAATTCGTCTGAGTAAAGTCTGATTTCATTTTTATGTCCCGAAAGGCCACTGCCTTTGTGCTGTAGATTTCTGATTTAGACGGGCATTTCTATGGACAACTTTGACTTTTCTGTGGGTCCAATGAAAATAAGTTTTTTAACTTATTCTTTGTTACAGTTTTCGAAAGTTTAAAGACATTCACTGAGTTGACGATAAAGGAAAAGTTTCATCTTTCACCTCTTGGAAGGTAGGCCGGTCAGAGGTACAATATATGTCTTCATGTCTTCATCCTCCATGTTTGTAACTACAGGTTTCACAGTGTTGAGCTAAGACACAAAAACACCTACAAATGGCAGTTCCAAATGTACCAAATGTATAAACCTGGGCTGAAAAAGTGTGTACAGTATATACTCTGTGTAGGTCTGATAAAAGTATTCGAGTCAAAGTGTCATATGGATACAAATTCTCATGATTTTGTATTGTGTGTTTTTTCTCTGTTCTGCTTTATTGAAAGAAATCAGATGCTCTTCCTGAAACTTACCTTAGCTGATTCTTCAGCTAAACCAGACAGACTTCTGAAATTCTCAAATATTATCAAATCTTGTTGGTTCAGAGGTGGTGGAGCCCATTACCAACAGACTCACAGCTGAAATTGCTGTGAAAAGGGCTTCTACCAAATATTAACATGTGGGTGAAAATGTATACAATTGTAATATTTCCTTTTTTCCCTTTGAAAGTATAACATATGTGGTGTGAGAAAGAGGTCCTCATTTAATTGCATGAAACTCTGGCACTGGCGCAACAAACTGAACAAAGTTCAAGGGGGTATACGCTTTCTGTAGACACTTTATTTCCTCTTTTTCCATACTCTAAGAAATGATTTGGGAAACCTGTGGGACACTGGAGGTCATTATACATGAGCCTCTTTCTGCACCTTTTAAGCCATTGAAACCTAGTTGCCTTGTTACAAGGTCTAATATTACAGTAGGTGTGGTTTCCGTCTCCTAATTTCTGAGAATGATCAAATTGGGGAATAAGTTGTAGGGAATACCACTCTTGCACTTCTAAGAAAAGACTATCTCAAATGAAACTCGCTATAGAAAGACATCTTGTTGAAAAATTCTTTATTTTTTGTCATTTCTAAAGAAAAAACATTCATCAAGTCCTTCACAAATGTTTTGTTTGTGACTTTCTCTGTTGTTCCCTTTCACACTCAACTGAACTATGTGTTATGTCTTGTAAACGTAATCAAACAAATTCACTTAGGTGTGTGGGTTAACACAAACCCATATTGTATGAAACATTCAGTTTTTCATTCAAGTTTTTTCTAACAATTGCATCCATGCTAGGACTACAGTAAACAACACTTTTTACTAAAGTAAATGAAATTGTTCATTAAACAAGACACATTGTTTTAAATGTATGCAATACGACGACACTAAAAACAACACTGAAACTTTTCATTGAAATACTGGACGAGGTTGTGCATATTCAATGGATTTCTCCTGGTGCTTTTTTTCATCAGTCTTTTCATGTTCTTGTTCTCTACTCAGGTGTCTCCTGTTCCTTTGGTGATGTCTGCTGTACACACATGGTATCATACACTTGAGCAAAGTGTGATACCACCGTTTGTTCTTCTCCTAAAATAAAGATGAACATTGACAAAAGTCAGAAGCACTCTTTTCTTTGACAGACGAACAAAACAATGCAACAATAACCATACTCTCTGTTCCTTACTCATTTCTACCTACCTGTTTGACCACTTTGTCTGCTTCAGTCAGGACAGGGTGCTGGGGCTGACTCTGAGCAATCTGAGAAGAGCTCTCTGTGATCTTCTCCCCTACAGTGGCTACATTGGACTCTGTTTGAAATCCAGGTATCGCCTCCGGTAAGTTCCTCGGTCCTTTTTGGGACTTGAAAGGGCAGAATCATTTTGTGACTACATTTCCTTGTCATGCACTGATATGTTCTGGTTTGTGTTCGATTACTGCAGGCGTTCAAGTACTTTCTTTTTGTTCTAGATTGGCAGTGTTTGAGATGGTAGGAACTTGTCATATTCTCAACTCTGAATGCTCTGTAAACATACTATTTTAGCATTTCTTAGAAATCTGAAAGCAGTGTTACCTGTATCATTTTTTGTCTTGGTAGTAGTATTGCAGCTCCAACATCAGCACTTAAATAATGGTTTGTGATGTTACTTGTCCTTGGAGTTAGTATACTCCTGAGAAGTCAAGAGAAATCTTACGTAAGCATTAATTATGTTTCACTTTTGAAAGCAAAGTACGTGTCAAGTACTTTGAAGGCATTTGTTGATACTTTTAAGCACTTTCGTTGATTATTATTATCCTTCAATTAGTTATTACAAGTCCAACATTCTCTACATGATCTCACTCCATATTCAGAATGTGGGAATACAATTGTTTTAAGGAAATGCCACTGAATAGATAGTAGCTGCACTCTACAAAGATGAATTTGCTAATTAATCAGTCAGGGACACAGCTTATACTTCAGTAGTCTTAGATCATGTAATGATGATTATTGTACTTTATAACTAGCAAAATCCCCATATCCTGTTCATTGCCCCTTTTTCAGTCATGTGGATTGACTTATCCCTGAAGTGGTTAATTCTCACCTTGACATCTCATAGAACAACTGAATCTCTACCAAGGGTGAATGTGTCCTTCCTCTTGATGTCTAAAAGAAAAGGTTAAAATTCATTGAAGCAAAATGCAACAACCCAAAACGTTGGGGAGGTCGTTTCCACAGTTATTTCATATGACAGTGCTTGGAGTGAAACTACATGACCATGGTGAAGAAGAAAAAACACTTTACCTTGTTCCTCCTGACTGATGTCCTTATGCGTGTTTTGCACAGTTGAGCGTTTTGTGTCTTGTCGTCTGTGTAGGCAACAGCCCTCTTCCCTGGGATAGAACTAGATGATATTTAGACACGTTAATTTGACTTCTCCATTGCTCACATTGATGTGGATATGATTATAATGCTCTGTTTTGTGGGCTTCCCAAGAAAACAATAAATCCCTTACTACTTGTTCGAAATGCAGTAGCACAGATCCTAACAAATACAAGAAAGAGAATATCATTCCTGTTTTGAAAAAACTTCACTGGTCACCTGTATTATCTAGGATAAATTTGAAAGTTCTTTTACTTGTTTTTAAAGCTTTAAGTGACCTAGCACGTCTGTACCTTACTGAATGTCTGTCTTCATATGTTCCTATACGTGACCTGAGATCTGCACATACTGGCCTACTGCAAATACCACATGTGAAATGCAGAAAGAGTGGAGAGGCTGCTTTTTGTTTTTATGCTTCCAAATTATGAAACTCACTTCCACTTTTTATTAGGCAGTCAAGCTCGGTACATTGTTTTAAAAAACATTTGAAAATGTTGCTTTTAGTTAAAGTGGTTCTTTGTTCTTTCTATTTCTGTTTCTTTTTTTAGTTCTCTTTAATTGTTCTTATTTTATTACGACTTTCCTAATTTTTATTTATTTAATTGACATGTATGTTGCTTTACTGTATTGCTGTATTTTCCTTTACAACTGAAAGTATATCTCTCAATTTAAATATTTTATTTTTACGCTTGGTTTTTAAAGCACCAAAGCACTATTTGTATGAAAGGTGCTCTATAGATAAAGTTTATCATTATTATTTTTAATATTATTATTATACTTTGTTACATTTTTGGTTAGGACAAAGATTCTAGTAGAGGTGGCCTCTTTTACCCCGTTCCAAAAAATTGGAAAACTACCTTCAGAATACACTGACAATGACCATCTACTGTCTCCTCTAACTGTGTATTGTCATCATGCATATCTTGTGTATTATTTATTGTAGTTGGTTTTGTCATTCTGTAAAGAGGCCACCTTTCAAGGCACTATATAAAATAATGTTTGCTATTATTATTTACATTTTTCAGCGTTAAATCTGGCGAAGAGTCTTAAGAGAATATCAAAGAACAAGTTGCTCTTACCTTTCCATTCCAAGAAATGCCCTCAGCTCGGATTGCAGAGATTGACCTCTCTGTCTCAAATTCTGAGAAACATAGACTCGATTGAAAAATGACCATTTCCTAAGATTCACATAACATCACCAGTCAACATTTGCCACTTGACATCAATAGAAACCATAGAGTACATGACATTTCCAATCAGTTTTCTTTCAAGGTACAATACCAATCGCCTTGCCAGAAGAATTATACTGCGGTAGATAAATATTACAAATGTCAGATACATGCAGAGTTGTTTGGATTACTATGAAAAGATTGGCAAATATATTTATGTTCATTATATTTCTTGGAGTGACAGAGCTAAAGAGAAAACAATACTTACCTTTATCTCTGCAGACAGGATCGCAAGGGATTCCCTTATACTGGGTTCCTATGTAACAAATAATACATTATTCAAAAAACATGATATTTCTCTGTCCATTGGCAGCATGATTGTTTATCATTACAGTTTTAGTTAGCTTTAATTTTGTAAACCCCAAGTAAACATAGTTTGTGCCTTTCTCTGAACTTTTTGGCATTTCAATTCAGTTGTTTGTAAGCTTATTTTACAGTTGCTAGGTTGATGAAGTTCCTGAACTGTGCAGTATTTCTTTTGGGTTTGTTGCGAATCATATTCTAGCGGTTGGGGGAAAAAAGCACAGGTGCCATCCCACCATTAAACCCTGAAACTTACCTTAGCCGATTCTTCAACTAAACCAGACATGTTAACTAAGTGTTACAGTATGTTTCAAAGTGTGTATTTTAGCAAACACAACTGAAGTTCTGTTGTCTCCTTGGAGACACCTGGAACTGGTATGATGCTGGTTCTATGACATCATTCGTTCTAAATGTAAATGCAGGTATTGGCACAACATAGTAAATTGATGTAAAGTTATGGATCCATTTATGATTTTCACTCAGTTTGAAAGAGTTCCTGTCGTGTGGTTAAAGTTTGTGTTACGGAGGGTTAACTGGGGTTCTGGCTACTAGTTAGGCTTGGTCATTCAGTCATCTGGTTCATGAAATAGGAAGCTAAGCGATCTGTGTTTTAGTTTTACTGTTTGTTTTTGTTCCATAGAATAAGAAATGTTTCATTAATATTAGTAATAGAGTAGCTGTTTCTCTAAACAGTGTGTGTCAGTTTGCACTGCAGGTGTGCCAGGTAGAGACCATTTAAGAACCCAAAAATATGCTGTCATTTACTGCCGTGGCTAATTTCTGTTAACCTTGTCTCTCACTCACTTTGATGAGCAAAATGTTCATACATAAAGCATACATTTCTGATTGGTCAGAAGAAGCTTCTTAACATATAAGGTATAAAGAAAGTCAGAAAGTTAGGCACTTAGGTCAGCCTTAGGCAGTTAACCAAGACCATAATCCGATAAGAAGCTATTCCCTTTCATGTTGCTAAATCACATGTAGGATACATGAGTTACACCTCCACTTAAGAGACCTTAAAGAGACCTTGGCCAGCCAGGAGTGTAGAAAATCGTAAAACAGTTCTTGAGGACCTAATTGTTAACTCTTAACAGGCAAAGGTTCCTTCAGTCCTATGAGAAATATTTTAGAATTGAACTAAAGTGTGTTTCCGATACAGGAGCATATGTCTGTCAGGGCCTGTTGGAGAGGCCCTGGATGAGAACCCCTGGCTGCAGTTCCACATCCCCCTGAAAGTAAATAGAGCCATAAGCACGGAGCTAGGGACACTGCTCCAGGACATGCTGGCTGTCGATCCTGACCAGCGACCAGAAGCCATCCAGCAGAAGAAGCAAGTCAGGCAAGCCATGGCACGAGAGAAAACATCTTTGTAGTGACTGATAGCAAGATGTCCGTGACCAAGGGCAATTCGTCTGAGTAAAGTCTGATTTCATTTTTATGTCCCGAAAGGCCACTGCCTTTGTGCTGTAGATTTCTGATTTAGACGGGCATTTCTATGGACAACTTTGACTTTTCTGTGGGTCCAATGAAAATAAGTTTTTTAACTTATTCTTTGTTACAGTTTTCGAAAGTTTAAAGACATTCACTGAGTTGACGATAAAGGAAAAGTTTCATCTTTCACCTCTTGGAAGGTAGGCCGGTCAGAGGTACAATATATGTCTTCATGTCTTCATCCTCCATGTTTGTAACTACAGGTTTCACAGTGTTGAGCTAAGACACAAAAACACCTACAAATGGCAGTTCCAAATGTACCAAATGTATAAACCTGGGCTGAAAAAGTGTGTACAGTATATACTCTGTGTAGGTCTGATAAAAGTATTCGAGTCAAAGTGTCATATGGATACAAATTCTCATGATTTTGTATTGTGTGTTTTTTCTCTGTTCTGCTTTATTGAAAGAAATCAGATGCTCTTCCTGAAACTTACCTTAGCTGATTCTTCAGCTAAACCAGACAGACTTCTGAAATTCTCAAATATTATCAAATCTTGTTGGTTCAGAGGTGGTGGAGCCCATTACCAACAGACTCACAGCTGAAATTGCTGTGAAAAGGGCTTCTACCAAATATTAACATGTGGGTGAAAATGTATACAATTGTAATATTTCCTTTTTTCCCTTTGAAAGTATAACATATGTGGTGTGAGAAAGAGGTCCTCATTTAATTGCATGAAACTCTGGCACTGGCGCAACAAACTGAACAAAGTTCAAGGGGGTATACGCTTTCTGTAGACACTTTATTTCCTCTTTTTCCATACTCTAAGAAATGATTTGGGAAACCTGTGGGACACTGGAGGTCATTATACATGAGCCTCTTTCTGCACCTTTTAAGCCATTGAAACCTAGTTGCCTTGTTACAAGGTCTAATATTACAGTAGGTGTGGTTTCCGTCTCCTAATTTCTGAGAATGATCAAATTGGGGAATAAGTTGTAGGGAATACCACTCTTGCACTTCTAAGAAAAGACTATCTCAAATGAAACTCGCTATAGAAAGACATCTTGTTGAAAAATTCTTTATTTTTTGTCATTTCTAAAGAAAAAACATTCATCAAGTCCTTCACAAATGTTTTGTTTGTGACTTTCTCTGTTGTTCCCTTTCACACTCAACTGAACTATGTGTTATGTCTTGTAAACGTAATCAAACAAATTCACTTAGGTGTGTGGGTTAACACAAACCCATATTGTATGAAACATTCAGTTTTTCATTCAAGTTTTTTCTAACAATTGCATCCATGCTAGGACTACAGTAAACAACACTTTTTACTAAAGTAAATGAAATTGTTCATTAAACAAGACACATTGTTTTAAATGTATGCAATACGACGACACTAAAAACAACACTGAAACTTTTCATTGAAATACTGGACGAGGTTGTGCATATTCAATGGATTTCTCCTGGTGCTTTTTTTCATCAGTCTTTTCATGTTCTTGTTCTCTACTCAGGTGTCTCCTGTTCCTTTGGTGATGTCTGCTGTACACACATGGTATCATACACTTGAGCAAAGTGTGATACCACCGTTTGTTCTTCTCCTAAAATAAAGATGAACATTGACAAAAGTCAGAAGCACTCTTTTCTTTGACAGACGAACAAAACAATGCAACAATAACCATACTCTCTGTTCCTTACTCATTTCTACCTACCTGTTTGACCACTTTGTCTGCTTCAGTCAGGACAGGGTGCTGGGGCTGACTCTGAGCAATCTGAGAAGAGCTCTCTGTGATCTTCTCCCCTACAGTGGCTACATTGGACTCTGTTTGAAATCCAGGTATCGCCTCCGGTAAGTTCCTCGGTCCTTTTTGGGACTTGAAAGGGCAGAATCATTTTGTGACTACATTTCCTTGTCATGCACTGATATGTTCTGGTTTGTGTTCGATTACTGCAGGCGTTCAAGTACTTTCTTTTTGTTCTAGATTGGCAGTGTTTGAGATGGTAGGAACTTGTCATATTCTCAACTCTGAATGCTCTGTAAACATACTATTTTAGCATTTCTTAGAAATCTGAAAGCAGTGTTACCTGTATCATTTTTTGTCTTGGTAGTAGTATTGCAGCTCCAACATCAGCACTTAAATAATGGTTTGTGATGTTACTTGTCCTTGGAGTTAGTATACTCCTGAGAAGTCAAGAGAAATCTTACGTAAGCATTAATTATGTTTCACTTTTGAAAGCAAAGTACGTGTCAAGTACTTTGAAGGCATTTGTTGATACTTTTAAGCACTTTCGTTGATTATTATTATCCTTCAATTAGTTATTACAAGTCCAACATTCTCTACATGATCTCACTCCATATTCAGAATGTGGGAATACAATTGTTTTAAGGAAATGCCACTGAATAGATAGTAGCTGCACTCTACAAAGATGAATTTGCTAATTAATCAGTCAGGGACACAGCTTATACTTCAGTAGTCTTAGATCATGTAATGATGATTATTGTACTTTATAACTAGCAAAATCCCCATATCCTGTTCATTGCCCCTTTTTCAGTCATGTGGATTGACTTATCCCTGAAGTGGTTAATTCTCACCTTGACATCTCATAGAACAACTGAATCTCTACCAAGGGTGAATGTGTCCTTCCTCTTGATGTCTAAAAGAAAAGGTTAAAATTCATTGAAGCAAAATGCAACAACCCAAAACGTTGGGGAGGTCGTTTCCACAGTTATTTCATATGACAGTGCTTGGAGTGAAACTACATGACCATGGTGAAGAAGAAAAAACACTTTACCTTGTTCCTCCTGACTGATGTCCTTATGCGTGTTTTGCACAGTTGAGCGTTTTGTGTCTTGTCGTCTGTGTAGGCAACAGCCCTCTTCCCTGGGATAGAACTAGATGATATTTAGACACGTTAATTTGACTTCTCCATTGCTCACATTGATGTGGATATGATTATAATGCTCTGTTTTGTGGGCTTCCCAAGAAAACAATAAATCCCTTACTACTTGTTCGAAATGCAGTAGCACAGATCCTAACAAATACAAGAAAGAGAATATCATTCCTGTTTTGAAAAAACTTCACTGGTCACCTGTATTATCTAGGATAAATTTGAAAGTTCTTTTACTTGTTTTTAAAGCTTTAAGTGACCTAGCACGTCTGTACCTTACTGAATGTCTGTCTTCATATGTTCCTATACGTGACCTGAGATCTGCACATACTGGCCTACTGCAAATACCACATGTGAAATGCAGAAAGAGTGGAGAGGCTGCTTTTTGTTTTTATGCTTCCAAATTATGAAACTCACTTCCACTTTTTATTAGGCAGTCAAGCTCGGTACATTGTTTTAAAAAACATTTGAAAATGTTGCTTTTAGTTAAAGTGGTTCTTTGTTCTTTCTATTTCTGTTTCTTTTTTTAGTTCTCTTTAATTGTTCTTATTTTATTACGACTTTCCTAATTTTTATTTATTTAATTGACATGTATGTTGCTTTACTGTATTGCTGTATTTTCCTTTACAACTGAAAGTATATCTCTCAATTTAAATATTTTATTTTTACGCTTGGTTTTTAAAGCACCAAAGCACTATTTGTATGAAAGGTGCTCTATAGATAAAGTTTATCATTATTATTTTTAATATTATTATTATACTTTGTTACATTTTTGGTTAGGACAAAGATTCTAGTAGAGGTGGCCTCTTTTACCCCGTTCCAAAAAATTGGAAAACTACCTTCAGAATACACTGACAATGACCATCTACTGTCTCCTCTAACTGTGTATTGTCATCATGCATATCTTGTGTATTATTTATTGTAGTTGGTTTTGTCATTCTGTAAAGAGGCCACCTTTCAAGGCACTATATAAAATAATGTTTGCTATTATTATTTACATTTTTCAGCGTTAAATCTGGCGAAGAGTCTTAAGAGAATATCAAAGAACAAGTTGCTCTTACCTTTCCATTCCAAGAAATGCCCTCAGCTCGGATTGCAGAGATTGACCTCTCTGTCTCAAATTCTGAGAAACATAGACTCGATTGAAAAATGACCATTTCCTAAGATTCACATAACATCACCAGTCAACATTTGCCACTTGACATCAATAGAAACCATAGAGTACATGACATTTCCAATCAGTTTTCTTTCAAGGTACAATACCAATCGCCTTGCCAGAAGAATTATACTGCGGTAGATAAATATTACAAATGTCAGATACATGCAGAGTTGTTTGGATTACTATGAAAAGATTGGCAAATATATTTATGTTCATTATATTTCTTGGAGTGACAGAGCTAAAGAGAAAACAATACTTACCTTTATCTCTGCAGACAGGATCGCAAGGGATTCCCTTATACTGGGTTCCTATGTAACAAATAATACATTATTCAAAAAACATGATATTTCTCTGTCCATTGGCAGCATGATTGTTTATCATTACAGTTTTAGTTAGCTTTAATTTTGTAAACCCCAAGTAAACATAGTTTGTGCCTTTCTCTGAACTTTTTGGCATTTCAATTCAGTTGTTTGTAAGCTTATTTTACAGTTGCTAGGTTGATGAAGTTCCTGAACTGTGCAGTATTTCTTTTGGGTTTGTTGCGAATCATATTCTAGCGGTTGGGGGAAAAAAGCACAGGTGCCATCCCACCATTAAACCCTGAAACTTACCTTAGCCGATTCTTCAACTAAACCAGACATGTTAACTAAGTGTTACAGTATGTTTCAAAGTGTGTATTTTAGCAAACACAACTGAAGTTCTGTTGTCTCCTTGGAGACACCTGGAACTGGTATGATGCTGGTTCTATGACATCATTCGTTCTAAATGTAAATGCAGGTATTGGCACAACATAGTAAATTGATGTAAAGTTATGGATCCATTTATGATTTTCACTCAGTTTGAAAGAGTTCCTGTCGTGTGGTTAAAGTTTGTGTTACGGAGGGTTAACTGGGGTTCTGGCTACTAGTTAGGCTTGGTCATTCAGTCATCTGGTTCATGAAATAGGAAGCTAAGCGATCTGTGTTTTAGTTTTACTGTTTGTTTTTGTTCCATAGAATAAGAAATGTTTCATTAATATTAGTAATAGAGTAGCTGTTTCTCTAAACAGTGTGTGTCAGTTTGCACTGCAGGTGTGCCAGGTAGAGACCATTTAAGAACCCAAAAATATGCTGTCATTTACTGCCGTGGCTAATTTCTGTTAACCTTGTCTCTCACTCACTTTGATGAGCAAAATGTTCATACATAAAGCATACATTTCTGATTGGTCAGAAGAAGCTTCTTAACATATAAGGTATAAAGAAAGTCAGAAAGTTAGGCACTTAGGTCAGCCTTAGGCAGTTAACCAAGACCATAATCCGATAAGAAGCTATTCCCTTTCATGTTGCTAAATCACATGTAGGATACATGAGTTACACCTCCACTTAAGAGACCTTAAAGAGACCTTGGCCAGCCAGGAGTGTAGAAAATCGTAAAACAGTTCTTGAGGACCTAATTGTTAACTCTTAACAGGCAAAGGTTCCTTCAGTCCTATGAGAAATATTTTAGAATTGAACTAAAGTGTGTTTCCGATACAGGAGCATATGTCTGTCAGGGCCTGTTGGAGAGGCCCTGGATGAGAACCCCTGGCTGCAGTTCCACATCCCCCTGAAAGTAAATAGAGCCATAAGCACGGAGCTAGGGACACTGCTCCAGGACATGCTGGCTGTCGATCCTGACCAGCGACCAGAAGCCATCCAGCAGAAGAAGCAAGTCAGGCAAGCCATGGCACGAGAGAAAACATCTTTGTAGTGACTGATAGCAAGATGTCCGTGACCAAGGGCAATTCGTCTGAGTAAAGTCTGATTTCATTTTTATGTCCCGAAAGGCCACTGCCTTTGTGCTGTAGATTTCTGATTTAGACGGGCATTTCTATGGACAACTTTGACTTTTCTGTGGGTCCAATGAAAATAAGTTTTTTAACTTATTCTTTGTTACAGTTTTCGAAAGTTTAAAGACATTCACTGAGTTGACGATAAAGGAAAAGTTTCATCTTTCACCTCTTGGAAGGTAGGCAGGTCAGAGGTACAATATATGTCTTCATGTCTTCATCCTCCATGTTTGTAACTACAGGTTTCACAGTGTTGAGCTAAGACACAAAAACACCTACAAATGGCAGTTCCAAATGTACCAAATGTATAAACCTGGGCTGAAAAAGTGTGTACAGTATATACTCTGTGTAGGTCTGATAAAAGTATTCGAGTCAAAGTGTCATATGGATACAAATTCTCATGATTTTGTATTGTGTGTTTTTTCTCTGTTCTGCTTTATTGAAAGAAATCAGATGCTCTTCCTGAAACTTACCTTAGCTGATTCTTCAGCTAAACCAGACAGACTTCTGAAATTCTCAAATATTATCAAATCTTGTTGGTTCAGAGGTGGTGGAGCCCATTACCAACAGACTCACAGCTGAAATTGCTGTGAAAAGGGCTTCTACCAAATATTAACATGTGGGTGAAAATGTATACAATTGTAATATTTCCTTTTTTCCCTTTGAAAGTATAACATATGTGGTGTGAGAAAGAGGTCCTCATTTAATTGCATGAAACTCTGGCACTGGCGCAACAAACTGAACAAAGTTCAAGGGGGTATACGCTTTCTGTAGACACTTTATTTCCTCTTTTTCCATACTCTAAGAAATGATTTGGGAAACCTGTGGGACACTGGAGGTCATTATACATGAGCCTCTTTCTGCACCTTTTAAGCCATTGAAACCTAGTTGCCTTGTTACAAGGTCTAATATTACAGTAGGTGTGGTTTCCGTCTCCTAATTTCTGAGAATGATCAAATTGGGGAATAAGTTGTAGGGAATACCACTCTTGCACTTCTAAGAAAAGACTATCTCAAATGAAACTCGCTATAGAAAGACATCTTGTTGAAAAATTCTTTATTTTTTGTCATTTCTAAAGAAAAAACATTCATCAAGTCCTTCACAAATGTTTTGTTTGTGACTTTCTCTGTTGTTCCCTTTCACACTCAACTGAACTATGTGTTATGTCTTGTAAACGTAATCAAACAAATTCACTTAGGTGTGTGGGTTAACACAAACCCATATTGTATGAAACATTCAGTTTTTCATTCAAGTTTTTTCTAACAATTGCATCCATGCTAGGACTACAGTAAACAACACTTTTTACTAAAGTAAATGAAATTGTTCATTAAACAAGACACATTGTTTTAAATGTATGCAATACGACGACACTAAAAACAACACTGAAACTTTTCATTGAAATACTGGACGAGGTTGTGCATATTCAATGGATTTCTCCTGGTGCTTTTTTTCATCAGTCTTTTCATGTTCTTGTTCACTACTCAGGTGTCTCCTGTTCCTTTGGTGATGTCTGCTGTACACACATGGTATCATACACTTGAGCAAAGTGTGATACCACCGTTTGTTCTTCTCCTAAAATAAAGATGAACATTGACAAAAGTCAGAAGCACTCTTTTCTTTGACAGACGAACAAAACAATGCAACAATAACCATACTCTCTGTTCCTTACTCATTTCTACCTACCTGTTTGACCACTTTGTCTGCTTCAGTCAGGACAGGGTGCTGGGGCTGACTCTGAGCAATCTGAGAAGAGCTCTCTGTGATCTTCTCCCCTACAGTGGCTACATTGTACTCTGTTTGAAATCCAGGTATCGCCTCCGGTAAGTTCCTCG
Source organism: Lepisosteus platostomus (assembly GCF_059453375.1). Taxonomy (NCBI): domain Eukaryota; kingdom Metazoa; phylum Chordata; class Actinopteri; order Semionotiformes; family Lepisosteidae; genus Lepisosteus; species Lepisosteus platostomus. Next base: position 293,636 of record NW_028291679.1, read on the forward strand.
GTCCTTTTTGGGACTTGAAAGGGCAGAATCATTTTGTGACTACATTTCCTTGTCATGCACTGATATGTTCTGGTTTGTGTTCGATTACTGCAGGCGTTCAAGTACTTTCTTTTTGTTCTAGATTGGCAGTGTTTGAGATGGTAGGAACTTGTCATATTCTCAACTCTGAATGCTCTGTAAACATACTATTTTAGCAATTCTTAGAAATCTGAAAGCAGTGTTACCTGTATCATTTTTTGTCTTGGTAGTAGTATTGCAGCTCCAACATCAGCACTTAAATAATGGTTTGTGATGTTACTTGTCCTTGGAGTTAGTATACTCCTGAGAAGTCAAGAGAAATCTTACGTAAGCATTAATTATGTTTCACTTTTGAAAGCAAAGTACGTGTCAAGTACTTTGAAGGCATTTGTTGATACTTTTAAGCACTTTCGTTGATTATTATTATCCTTCAATTAGTTATTACAAGTCCAACATTCTCTACATGATCTCACTCCATATTCAGAATGTGGGAATACAATTGTTTTAAGGAAATGCCACTGAATAGATAGTAGCTGCACTCTACAAAGATGAATTTGCTAATTAATCAGTCAGGGACACAGCTTATACTTCAGTAGTCTTAGATCATGTAATGATGATTATTGTACTTTATAACTAGCAAAATCCCCATATCCTGTTCATTGCCCCTTTTTCAGTCATGTGGATTGACTTATCCCTGAAGTGGTTAATTCTCACCTTGACATCTCATAGAACAACTGAATCTCTACCAAGGGTGAATGTGTCCTTCCTCTTGATGTCTAAAAGAAAAGGTTAAAATTCATTGAAGCAAAATGCAACAACCCAAAACGTTGGGGAGGTCGTTTCCACAGTTATTTCATATGACAGTGCTTGGAGTGAAACTACATGACCATGGTGAAGAAGAAAAAACACTTTACCTTGTTCCTCCTGACTGATGTCCTTATGCGTGTTTTGCACAGTTGAGCGTTTTGTGTCTTGTCGTCTGTGTAGGCAACAGCCCTCTTCCCTGGGATAGAACTAGATGATATTTAGACACGTTAATTTGACTTCTCCATTGCTCACATTGATGTGGATATGATTATAATGCTCTGTTTTGTGGGCTTCCCAAGAAAACAATAAATCCCTTACTACTTGTTCGAAATGCAGTAGCACAGATCCTAACAAATACAAGAAAGAGAATATCATTCCTGTTTTGAAAAAACTTCACTGGTCACCTGTATTATCTAGGATAAATTTGAAAGTTCTTTTACTTGTTTTTAAAGCTTTAAGTGACCTAGCACGTCTGTACCTTACTGAATGTCTGTCTTCATATGTTCCTATACGTGACCTGAGATCTGCACATACTGGCCTACTGCAAATACCACATGTGAAATGCAGAAAGAGTGGAGAGGCTGCTTTTTGTTTTTATGCTTCCAAATTATGAAACTCACTTCCACTTTTTATTAGGCAGTCAAGCTCGGTACATTGTTTTAAAAAACATTTGAAAATGTTGCTTTTAGTTAAAGTGGTTCTTTGTTCTTTCTATTTCTGTTTCTTTTTTTAGTTCTCTTTAATTGTTCTTATTTTATTACGACTTTCCTAATTTTTATTTATTTAATTGACATGTATGTTGCTTTACTGTATTGCTGTATTTTCCTTTACAACTGAAAGTATATCTCTCAATTTAAATATTTTATTTTTACGCTTGGTTTTTAAAGCACCAAAGCACTATTTGTATGAAAGGTGCTCTATAGATAAAGTTTATCATTATTATTTTTAATATTATTATTATACTTTGTTACATTTTTGGTTAGGACAAAGATTCTAGTAGAGGTGGCCTCTTTTACCCCGTTCCAAAAAATTGGAAAACTACCTTCAGAATACACTGACAATGACCATCTACTGTCTCCTCTAACTGTGTATTGTCATCATGCATATCTTGTGTATTATTTATTGTAGTTGGTTTTGTCATTCTGTAAAGAGGCCACCTTTCAAGGCACTATATAAAATAATGTTTGCTATTATTATTTACATTTTTCAGCGTTAAATCTGGCGAAGAGTCTTAAGAGAATATCAAAGAACAAGTTGCTCTTACCTTTCCATTCCAAGAAATGCCCTCAGCTCGGATTGCAGAGATTGACCTCTCTGTCTCAAATTCTGAGAAACATAGACTCGATTGAAAAATGACCATTTCCTAAGATTCACATAACATCACCAGTCAACATTTGCCACTTGACATCAATAGAAACCATAGAGTACATGACATTTCCAATCAGTTTTCTTTCAAGGTACAATACCAATCGCCTTGCCAGAAGAATTATACTGCGGTAGATAAATATTACAAATGTCAGATACATGCAGAGTTGTTTGGATTACTATGAAAAGATTGGCAAATATATTTATGTTCATTATATTTCTTGGAGTGACAGAGCTAAAGAGAAAACAATACTTACCTTTATCTCTGCAGACAGGATCGCAAGGGATTCCCTTATACTGGGTTCCTATGTAACAAATAATACATTATTCAAAAAACATGATATTTCTCTGTCCATTGGCAGCATGATTGTTTATCATTACAGTTTTAGTTAGCTTTAATTTTGTAAACCCCAAGTAAACATAGTTTGTGCCTTTCTCTGAACTTTTTGGCATTTCAATTCAGTTGTTTGTAAGCTTATTTTACAGTTGCTAGGTTGATGAAGTTCCTGAACTGTGCAGTATTTCTTTTGGGTTTGGTGCGAATCATATTCTAGCGGTTGGGGGAAAAAAGCACAGGTGCCATCCCACCATTAAACCCTGAAACTTACCTTAGCCGATTCTTCAACTAAACCAGACATGTTAACTAAGTGTTACAGTATGTTTCAAAGTGTGTATTTTAGCAAACACAACTGAAGTTCTGTTGTCTCCTTGGAGACACCTGGAACTGGTGTGATGCTGGTTCTATGACATCATTCGTTCTAAATGTAAATGCAGGTATTGGCACAACATAGTAAATTGATGTAAAGTTATGGATCCATTTATGATTTTCACTCAGTTTGAAAGAGTTCCTGTCGTGTGGTTAAACTTTGTGTTACGGAGGGTTAACTGGGGTTCTGGCTACTAGTTAGGCTTGGTCATTCAGTCATCTGGTTCATGAAATAGGAAGCTAAGAGATCTGTGTTTTAGTTTTACTGTTTGTTTTTGTTCCATAGAATAAGAAATGTTTCATTAATATTAGTAATAGAGTAGCTGTTTCTCTAAACAGTGTGTGTCAGTTTGCACTGCAGGTGTGCCAGGTAGAGACCATTTAAGAACCCAAAAATATGCTGTCATTTACTGCCGTGGCTAATTTCTGTTAACCTTGTCTCTCACTCACTTTGATGAGCAAAATGTTCATACATAAAGCATACATTTCTGAGTGGTCAGAAGAAACTTCTTAACATATAAGGTATAAAGAAAGTCAGAAAGTTAGGCACTTAGGTCAGCCTTAGGCAGTTAACCAAGACCATAATCCGATAAGAAGCTATTCCCTTTCATGTTGCTAAATCACATGTAGGATACATGAGTTACACCTCCACTTAAGAGACCTTAAAGAGACCTTGGCCAGCCAGGAGTGTAGAAAACCCTAAAACAGTTCTTGAGGATCTAATTGTTAACTCTTAACAGGCAAAGGTTCCTTCAGTCCTATGAGAAATATTTTAGAATTGAACTAAAGTGTGTTTCCGATACAGGAGCATATGTCTGTCAGGGCCTGTTGGAGAGGCCCTGCATGAGAACCCCTGGCTGCAGTTCCACATCCCCCTGAAAGTAAATAGAGCCATAAGCACGGAGCTAAGGACACTGCTCCAGGACATGCTGGCTGTCGATCCTGACCAGCGACCAGAAGCCATCCAGCTGAAGAAGCAAGTCAGGCAAGCCATGGCACGAGAGAAAACATCTTTGTAGTGACTGATAGCAAGATGTCCGTGACCAAGGGCAATTCGTCTGAGTAAAGTCTGATTTCATTATGTCCCGAAAGGCCACTGCCTTTGTGCTGTAGATTTCTGATTTAGACGGGCATTTCTATGGACAACTTTGACTTTTCTGTGGGTCCAATGAAAATAAGTTTTTTAACTTATTCTTTGTTACAGTTTTCGAAAGTTTAAAGACATTCACTGAGTTGACGATAAAGGAAAAGTTTCATCTTTCACCTCTTCGAAGGTAGGCCGGTCAGAGGTACAATATATGTCTTCATGTCTTCATCCTCCATGTTTGTAACTACAGGTTTCACAGTGTTGAGCTAAGACACAAAAACACCTACAAGTGGCAGTTCCAAATGTATCAAATGTATAAACCTGGGCTGAAAAAGTGTGTACAGTATATACTCTGTGTAGGTCTGATAAAAGTATTCGAGTCAAAGTGTCATATGGATACAAATTCTCATGATTTTGTATTGTGTGTTTTTTCTCTGTTCTGCTTTATTGAAAGAAATCAGATGCTCTTCCTGAAACTTACCTTAGCTGATTCTTCAGCTAAACCAGACAGACTTCTGAAATTCTCAAATATTATCAAATCTTGTTGGTGCAGAGGTGGTGGAGCCCATTACCAACAGACTCACAGCTGAAATTGCTGTGAAAAGGGCTTCTACCAAATATTAACATGTGGGTGAAAATGTATACAATTGTAATATTTCCTTTTTTCCCATTGAAAGTATAACATATGTGGTGTGAGAAAGAGGTCCTCATTTAATTGCATGAAACTCTGGCACTGGCGCAACAAACTGAACAAAGTTCAAGGGGGTATACGCTTTCTGTAGACACTTTATTTCCTCTTTTTCCATAGTCTAAGAAATGATTTGGGAAACCTGTGGGACACTGGAGGTCATTATACATGAGCCTCTTTCTGCACCTTTTAAGCCATTGAAACCTAGTTGCCTTGTTACAAGGTCTAATATTACAGTAGGTGTGGTTTCCGTCTCCTAATTTCTGAGAATGATCAAATTGGGGAATAAGTTGTAGGGAATACCACTCTTGCACTTCTAAGAAAAGACTATCTCAAATGAAACTCGCTATAGAAAGACATCTTGTTGAAAAATTCTTTATTTTTTGTAATTTCTAAAGAAAAAACATTCATCAAGTCCTTCACAAATGTTTTGTTTGTGACTTTCTCTGTTGTTCCCTTTCACACTCAACTGAACTATGTGTTATGTCTTGTAAACGTAATCAAACATTTCACTTAGGTGTGTGGGTTAACACAAACCCATATTGTATGAAACATTCAGTTTTTCATTCAAGTTTTTTCTAACAATTGCATCCATGCTAGGACTACAGTAAACAACACTTTTTACGAAAGTAAATGAAATTGTTCATTAAACAAGACACATTGTTTTAAATGTATGCAATACGACGACACTAAAAACAACACTGAAACTTTTCATTGAAATACTGGACGAGATTGTGCATATTCAATGGATTTCTCCTGGTGCTTTCTTTCATCAGTCTTTTCATATTCTTGTTCTCTACTCAGGTGTCTCCTGTTCCTTTGGTGATGTCTACTGTACACACATGGCATCATACACTTGAGCAAAGTGTGATACCACCGTTTGTTCTTCTCCTAAATTAAAGATGAACATTGACAAAAGTCAGAAGCACTCTTTTCTTTGACAGACGAACAAAACAATGCAGGAATAACCATACTCTCTGTTCCTTACTCATTTCTACCTACCTGTTTGACCACTTTGTCTGCTTCAGTCAGGACAGGGTGCTGGGGCTGACTCTGAGCAATCTGAGAAGAGCTCTCTGTGATCTTCTCCCCTACAGTGGCTACATTGCACTCTGTTTGAAATCCAGGTATCGCCTCCGGTAAGTTCCTCGGTCCTTTTTGGGACTTGAAAGGGTAGAATCATTTTGTGACTACATTTCCTTGTCATGCACTGATATGTTCTGGTTTGTGTTCGATTACTGCAGGCGTTCAAGTACTTTCTTTTTGTTCTAGATTGGCAGTGTTTGAGATGGTAGGAACTTGTCATATACTCAACTTATTTTCTCTATGAGACTCTGAATGCTCTGTAAACATACTATTTTAGCAATTCTTAGAAATCTGAAAGCAGTGTTACCTGTATCATTTTTTGTCTTGGTAGTAGTATTGCAGCTCCAACATCAGCACTTAAATAATGGTTTGTGATGTTACTTGTCCTTAGAGTTAGTATACTCCTGAGAAGTCAAGAGAAATCTTACGTAAGCATTAATTATGTTTCACTTTTGAAAGCAAAGTACGTGTCAAGTACTTTGAAGGCATTTGTTGATACTTGTAAGCACTTTCGTTGATTATTATTATCCTTCAATTAGTTATTACAAGTCCAACATTCTCTACATGATCTCACTCCATATTCAGAATGTGGGAATACAGTTGTTTTA